>NC_138381.1:32020756-32056488 GCF_054177405.1 Leptonychotes weddellii | reverse complement strand
GGGGTAGACGAACCATGAGAGACGATGGACTCTGAAAAACAAACTGAGGGTTCTAGAGGGGAGGGGGGTGGGAGGATGGGTTAGCCTGGTGGTGGGTATTGAGGAGGGCACATTCTGCATGGAGCACTGGGTGTTATGCACAAACAATGAATCATGGAACACTACATCTAAAACTAATGATGTAATGTATGGGGATTAATATAGAATAAAAAAAAAAAAGAAAGAAAATTCTAGCTCTGTCATCTACTTTCAAAATCCCAAACTTTGGTCCTAGATCACTGTTACTTTATTTGGAGCCAAAATATTTGTACCCTCTGTCAGAGTCATTGGTTGTAAAGTGTACCTCCAGTGTATATTCTCTCATTTAGTGGTGTGGCCCAGTCACTAGGTGTGAGGAAGAGTCTTCTCTGTTTCCCTGCTTGTGCTTTTCCTACATGCATATTTTTCTTTTCTTTTTTTTTTTTTTAATGTTTAACATTTTCTTTTTCTTTCTTTTTTTTTTAAAGATTTTATTTATTTATTTATTTGAGAGAGAGCACATGAGAGGGGGGAGGGTCAGAGGGAGAAGCAGACTCCCTGCTGAGCAGGGAGCCCGATGTGGGACTCGATCCCAGGACTCCAGGATCATGACCCGAGCCGAAGGCAGTCGCTTAACCAACTGAGCCACCCAGGCGCCCTACATGCATATTTTTCTTAATATTGTAGCTACAGGAAGGAGAAAATTTTATGGAACGTCTCTGTGTCCAGTCTTCTACTACTCTGCCCTCACATCATCTAATGTGTAATACAGGACAAACCATGCAATTTCTACGGTTGTCCCAGTCTTCAAGCAGAGGGCCTTTAGAGGAGGCTATTTTAGAGGATTGCTAAGGTCACTTCTGTTTTAAAAGGATATGATTCAAGAGGAGAAACTATGATTTCACTCTGCCCTCTTTAGAAGACAACCTTTTTTTCCAAATCCATTTTCTAACACGTCAAATGGATGCTACCATGATTTCTTCTTGTCGTGGCATAATGCTTTGAGATCAAACACTCATCCATCCAGTTAGCCCTTTTATTTTTTTAAAGATTTTATTTATTTATTTGAGATAGAGTGCATGTGAGCATGAGGTGGGGGGGGGGGAAGAGAAAAGGAGAAGCAGGCTTTCCACTGAGCAGAGAGCCCAACGTGGAACTCCATCCCAGGACCCTGGGATCACGACCTGAGCCAAAGGCGGATGCTTAACCGACTGAGCCACCCAGGTGCCCCCATCCAGTTAGTCTTTGATATTAAATTTTCAGAAAACCTTTTCAGAAATAGTTTGCCCTATTAAAACTGGTTAAATGTTTCAGGGGAAGAGTATGTTTTTATAAGAAGTTCAGCGAAGCTTGTCAAACCTGGAATATGAGTCGACTTCATGGTGATCCTCATCTCCAAGAACTTTCTCTTTACAATTTACCCCATGAATTCCATGTTTGGACAGTATGGTATACATTAATTATTTGTTTTCCCTATTAATTTGTCATAAGCGTACCTGATTGCCATCAGAACTTGGATCAGAATGAATTAATCAGGGGCACCTGGGTGGCTCAGTCATTAAGCATCTACCTTTGGCTCAGGTCATGATCCCAGGGTTCTGGGATCGAGCCCCACATCAGGCTCCCTGCTCAGCGGGAAGCCTGCTTTTCCCTCTCCCACTCCCCCTGCTTATGTCCCCTCTCTTGCTCTCTCTCTCTCTCTCTGTCAAATAAATAAAATATTAAAAAAAAAAGAATGACTTAATCAAATTTACACTTAGTGTTTTTATAATTCCAACCCAAAGGAGAAAACGTTAGCCCAAACAATATCATGATAAGTGTCTGTTTGTCATTTAGGTTTTAAGATATTGAAAATAGCTTCTCAGTTTCATTTCTGCTTAAACGTCCTGAGGACCTTTGTACCCAAGCTGGGGCCTATCATTTACCAGGTCAGGAAACCAAGGTAGATACCTCACCCAAGGTAACAAAATAACCTGTGGTAGTATCATATCCTCCTGTGTTCCTTATCTTTGGTCCTAGAAAACTGGGGCATTATAAACTCTTTATGATCCTAACTGCTACCAAGGCCTGTTGTTTTTCTCCTATGTATGTCACCTCTTCTCTAAAATCATAGCCACAGCATTAGTTCAGTGTCTTCATTTTTCCTGGACAGTTGGTTTTACTGAAAATCAATTTTCAATAACTTCCTCCAATAACATATCTGACCTCCCCTCGAGAATTAGGCAAGCCACCACTGTGCTCCCACAGCACACTTTTCCATAATAGTGATGTTCGCCCCTACATTAGTATAATTACCTATTTATGGGTCTGTTTTCTCGACTATACCTCAAACCTCATTAAATCAGGGAACACAGAATTTCCTATTTTGACCCCATTTGGTACTTGTAATCTGCAATGAATAATTGTTTGTAGGCTGTGTATTCATAAAGAATTAAGATACATAAGACTATTTAAACATTTGGGAATTGGAAGAAGCATAGATTTCCTCACTGTTTGTCCAAACATGATAATGAGGGAGTATTCTTTGTGCCTTGGTGGAGGTAAGATAAACAAGAAGTCCCGCTTTAACTATTTGGATATAACTGGGGGGGAGTCATTTTTCCAAGAGGAAAGGATGCCTAAATGATAGAGCCATCTTGGATTATTGAAGAAAAATTAGGGACTTGTAAGGAGGAGTATATCTTTAGCTTAAAGAAATAATTTTAAGAATTGCACCTTTCACACACATCCTGTTAAGACATACTTCGGGATGTAATTTATGATAGGCTCCTAGATTGGAAGGACTTCTGGAACTAACCTACATAGCAGTGGAGATGATGTTTCTCACATTTCTCCCTACATCTGTATTTTAGCATATTCGATGTGAGACAACCCAAAGAATTTCTCTCAGAAACTCTCTAGTTGCCCCCTTTTTAGTTAATGCCCCTTTTCATTCCCACTACATCTAACATGTTTCTGAATCCTCAGCCCAAAATATAACAGCATATGCTTTCTTGTCTCCTAGAGATTTTTCTGATCTTCCAAGGCCCCACTGCCTGGTATAATTAGGTAAACTCTTTGTCAAGCATCTTTAAGTTTACGAAGGAAAGCTGTTGTGCAAAAAACATAATTTTGAAACTTTTCTCAATGAAATTGCTGAGATTATCCCCCTTTTGTGTAGATCCAAAGTGATGTGACTGGTATTTTAAAAGCAAAACATGTTCAGCTGTCACCAAAGTGACGCAATGTAATCTTCCTGCTTTCAGAGAAATGTAGACTAGGAGACTCATTTGAGACACACTGTGGCCATAATGGAGAACATTTCTCTACATCTGAATTTCCCAAGGAGAAAACATTTTGAACACATTTGGAATAATCCCACAACTGTTTGTGAAGAGGTTGGGCTCCAGCAACAACATTTCAATAATCTGAATGAATCTTAAAATGACCACATGCAAGTATATTCATCTACATATTTTAACTGAAAAAATATGAAGGGAATAGAAAGAATGAACATAGTCATGTTTATCAAATCCTAGACACCATTAAGAACTGAAAGTGGTTGCATTGAGTCAGTTGCAAAGGTATTGAGCCTAGCTCTGTGTCTGTCTGGAATGGATTAGTCAGCTATCTTATAGCCACTTACCTGACTGCTGCCAAGGTGGTAAGAGTAGCCAAACTAAGGGGGTCATTTGGCATATGAATATGGTGACCAATGTGATGAGTGTCAGAATGACCAGATTTACCATGGCATAACCCAACTTACTAAATATGAATAGATACTTCGAAGCTGCCTCTGCAATGGCTGCACAGAGAACAGACAAGGAGGCAGTAAGGATAAAATTAGAATTACCAAGCATAGCATGTGTTTTCCATTCTCCTGCCCCATTCTCCTGCTCCTTCTGCCCCTCATTATCAGTGCCCTCATTCAACCCAAATCAGTGTGCATGACCATTTCCTACTGCAAAATTCACATGTCTGGAGGAACTTGTGTGGGTGATTATTAAAGTGAAATTTCATACTGCTCTCTGTGGGTTCTTCATCGACCTTGCTGGCCTCTGTTACAGAGTCTCCCACCTTCCTTCCTTGTCAATATGGCATTGCCCCCTGGGTTCAGTTCTCAGAGGTTTCCCTTTGTCTCTGTCCATACTTGGTACATGGCTTTAATTAATATCTGGATGCTGATATGTATCTCCTGTTCTAGCATTTTCCCCGGATTCCAGATTCCTACATCCAACTGCCTACCTGATATTTTCACTTTGAATGTTTTATTAGATACCTTCTGTACAAAAACAGCCTCTTGGTTTTTTTCCACAAGCTGCATCTGCTGAGGTTTTCTCTATCACAGTAGATGGCAACTCCATCTCCTCTAACCAACTGCGGAGTTCTTCCTCCTGCTCCTCCTCCGCCTCCTATGTCTCATTTTTCTCCTCCTTCTTCTAAGGTCATTCATGAGTCCTCTATCTGGAATCCATTGCTTCAGACACTTTTGTGGATCATTTCTCAATTCCTTTGGGCATTTGACCAAATGTCATGGCCTCATAAGAGGCTTCCTTCATGGGGCGCCTGGGTGGCTCAATCAGTTTAAGCGCTGGACTCCTAATTTCGGCTCAGGTCATGATCTCAGGGTCCTGAGCTTGAGCCCTGCATTGGACTCCATGCTGAGCATGGAGGCTGCTTAGGATTCTCTCTCTCCCTTTCCTCCTACCCACCCTGCCCCCCATCCCCCTCCGCCACCCCCAAGGTGCTAGTGTGTGAGTGTGCTCTCTTTCTCTCAAAAAAGAGACCCTTCCTTCATGCCTCTTTATAAATGACCTCTTCCCCACACCACTCTATATCCCTCATCCTGCCTTTTCTTCTCACAGCTCTTATCACATGTGATGATGTATTACCTATTTATTGTATGTCTGTCTGTCCTCACTAGAAAAGGGGCTTGAGGAAAAGGGCTTTATCTCTTCTGTGTCCTGTTGTATTCCAAATCCTGGAACAGGAGTTGAAATATAGTAAATACCAAAAAAATTATTTGCTGAATGAATAAATTATGCTTTGGTTTTATAATCCTTCATAATTTTGTAGTTCTAGGTTTACAGCTATTTTCCCTCAGCACCTTGCTAAATTCCCTTGCTAAAGGGAATTTTACTTATCATACTAATTGTCATTTCTTTTCATTAAGAGTAATCTGCCCATTTTTCAAAGCTTTTAAAATTGTCATTTAATTCTTGGTTTTCTACAGTTTTACTTCTATGTGACTTGGAGTGGACTTTTAGAGTTTAAATATATTTATATATAATCTATAATATGTACTATATTTATAATCTCTAGTATGTATTTTAAGTAAATAAATACACACACACACAAAGTTCTGTAGTCTAACTTTCTTTTAAAAGTTTCTTTTAAATTTGAGAATAATGGTTGTCTTAAATTTTGGATAATTCTCAGGTATTACCTTCTTAAGTACTGTTTTTCCACCCTTCCCTGCATTTTTCCCCAGAAAATTTTTATCCAAATTTCCAGGCCCTCAATGACTTTTTTTTAATGATTTTATTTATTTATTTGAAAGAGTCAGGCAGAGCACAAGCAGGGGGAGGGGTAGAGGCAGAGGGAGAGGAAGAAGCAGACTCCCCACTGAGCGCGGAGCCCAAAGCAGGGGCTCAATCCCAGGACCCTGAGATCATGACCTAAGCCGAAGTCAGGAGCCCCTCAATGACTTTTTTTCATATTAAAAAAAAAAATCCTTCTTTTTCTAAATTACCTTTAAATTCACTTATGTCCAAAGTTAGAGTTTTAAGCCTCCTTTAAATTTCAAAAATTAAATTTTTATTTTCAAGATTTCTGATACTTTTAAAATCTCTGTTCTTGCTTCATTCTTGTCTAAGTTTGTTTCATAATTTCATAGTTCTTTAGTGGGTATCATGCCTTTGTCTGTCTTTTAGGTATCATTAACACTGAGTTAAAAGCCTTTGTAAGATTGTTCTGTAAGACAAACTTCACCTGGCTCCTATTCATGTTACAATTTCTGAAAACTACAAATGGCACATTTTATTAAGACATTTGGAGGAGTCTGGGTTACTGGTAAGAATCCTTGAGCAGAATTTCCAAGGTTTCTTAAAGGCTGCAGGCAACCTGACCCAGGTTAAGGAACTACCAGTACTGGGCGCCTGGGTGGCTCAGTCATTAAGCGTCTGCCTTCGGCTCAGGTCATGATCCCAGGGTCCTGGGATCGAGTCCCACATTGGGCTCCCTCCTCGGGGGGAAGCCTGCTTCTCCCTCTCCCACTCCCGCTGCTTGTGTTCCTGCTCTCGCTATCTCTGTCTCTGTCAAATAAATAAATAAAATCTTAAAAAAAAAAAAAAAAAAGGAACTACCAGTACTTTAAATATTGGTGTCTATGTTGTTAAATGGGGAGATCTTTTGGTCATAGCTGAGGTTTGAATCTTTGAACTTGTTTTTGTTATCTCATTTGCATTTTCTCTTTATTATGTTTTTCTTAATTTATGTTTTACCTACTACTCTTATTTCTAATGAATTAGATATGATTTCTTTATATCCCTTTCTTCTCAACTGAAATAGGAAGGTATCCATTATATTTCTACTCTTAATTACTGTGTCTAAAATGCACATTTACCTAAAAGTAGTTTAAAGTTAATCAAAAAGTACAAAGACCTTATACCAAAAAGTACAAAGACCTTAGAATCTTTAAAATTCATGTCTCCTCCACTTTCCATTATCCTAGATTTCCTGCATTATTTTAAAACCCTAATTTATGTTTTTCATTATTTTCCATCAATACCTTTTTAATGAACAAACATGCTGACTATATTAGTTGTTTAATATTTTTCTTGCATGCCACTCCTTCCTTCTGTCAAGCTGTGGGAGAGGTATAATGTTCAAAATATTCATTGCCTCTTCTGTCATAGAATTACACTTCCCTCCCTCCTGGATGTGAGACTTGGTTTGGCCAATACACTGTGAGCAGACATTACCTGTGTTGCTGCTGAACAGAAGTTTGGAGAGACTTTGCTGTGAGGGCAGCTGGATCCCAAAGTGAAGAAATTGTGCGGCAGAGCTCCAGCCACCCCCAGCCAACGCAGGAGCTGTGCACCCCTGCGTATCAGCGCGTTATGGCCTACGCCCTCCCCAGCCTCTCCTGATACACACAAGTCTGTCTTTTTAGGAACTCTCACTGAGAGTTTGCTTATTAAATCTTGTAGTCTTTGTCAAAACAAACAATTTTGCTCCACTTTTTTTCTCTTTTAAGGTTTCAAATTTGCTCTCTCCAAATATAAAACCAGTTACAGTTCAGCTCAACACAGGAGCTTGTGTGCCAGGTGACAAGGAACTGAGACATTCTGTAGCAGGCCAGGTTAAAGATGACTGTACGGTTTGTTCTGGGTGTGTTTTGTTTCAAGGGTGTGGCTCTTCCTCAGGCACCTGAACTCAGCCGGGAAATGGTTATCTTGACGGAATATCAATAGTTGATCCATGGACAACTTCTGAAAATTAAAAAAAAAAAAAATTACATGCAGTAGGTTGTAAATTCCTCCAGGAACTCTTGTACTGTCTGCTTTTCAGGAATTAAAATAATAATAACAATCATCATCATCATCATTTTAAAAAGCCACAAGTTTAAAAATCAAACTGCAGAGGGAAGAAGCAGTGACAGATTTTATTAATTAATTAATTAATTAATTAATTTAGGTGATTATGCTTCTTTTAAAATTTTTTAACATCTGGGACATTTTTTTAATAATTAATAAACACAACACTGATACACTACTATTAATAAAAGTCTATTCAGATTTCTACAGTTTTTACCTAATGTCTATTGTCTGTTCCAAGATACCATCCAGGATAATACATTACATTTAGTCGTCATGTTACCTTAGGTTCTTCTTGACTGTGGCTGTTTCTCAGACTTCTCTTGTTTTTGATGACCTTGACAGCTTTGAGGAGTATTGATCAAATATTTGATAGGCTGCCCCACTACTAGAAATTTTCTGATGTTTTTCTCATGATAGAACTGGGGATGTGGGTTTGGGGGAGGAAAACCATAGAGTTAAGTGCCATTTTCATTACATCATATTAAAGTTATATACTATCAATATGATTTATGACTGCTGATGTTGACCTTGATTGCCTGGCTGAGGTAGTGTTTGTCAAGTTTTTCCACTGTAAAGTTCATCTTTTTTTACCTCCTTTCAGCACTTACTCTTTGGAAGGAAGAAGCAACTACGTGCAGCCTACATGTCAAGAGGGGGGGAGTTATATGCTCCACTTCCCTGAAGATAGGGTATCTACATAAATTACTTGGAATTCTTCTGCACCGGAAATTGTCTCTTCTCCCCCATATATTAATTTTTTCAATAATTTATTTATATCCAATGGAACCATGAATATTTATTTTATACTTTGTGTTACAATCCCACACTATTTGGTTGCTTGCATTTTTCCAGCTTTGGTCATTAGGAGCTCTTTCATTTGGCCCCTGTGTTCCTTTGACATATCCCCACCATTGTAGGGGTTTGTGATTTTTCCCCTGACTTTCAGTACTACAAAGTGTTCAGTGGTCATCTTTATAGTTCATGTTCCAATCCTAGAATCAGCCATTTCTCCAAGTGTCTTACTCCTTTTATTAGAGAATGGTATTAAAACCTAAGATTTGGACAGTAGGTTTTTTTTTTTTTTTAAAGATTTTACTTATTTATTTGAGAGAGAGAATGAGATAGAGCATGAGAGGGAGGAGGGTCAGAGGGAGAAGCAGACTCCCCGCCGAGCAGGGAGCCCGATGCGGGACTCGATCGCGGGACCCGATCCCGGGACTCCAGGATCATGACCTGAGCCAAAGGCAGTCGCTTAACCAACTGAGCCACCCAGGCACCCCATGGACAGTAGGTTTATTTGTTGCCGCTAGAGTGTTGTTTCTTTTAGGCTGACAACAAAGAATTCTATGTAGTGTATACTCACATATCGACAAATATTTCTGTATGTAAACATCTCTATCTAAATTTAATTAAGCTAAACATGAGTTTATACTGATATCTCCATTGCTATGTGGATCATTCTAGTCTTCCTTGGTGATCTGTAAATTCCCACTCCAATAGTGAGAATTCTAACAATTTTTAAGATTCTTTTTCTCTGATAACTGATTTTTTTTATCACATTGGAACTAGGTGTGCATATAATTTACTCTATTGAAAACTTTCAAATGGAAGACATCTTTTGTTAAATTATGTATCTGATTCACATTACATCTTTCAGTACCCATTCTCTAATTTCTCCTCCTGAAACCCCGAGGAGATATAGATGAAACTTTTTATTTTCTTTCTGTCTTTCATCTCTCTTACCTTCTCTTTCATAATTCCCATCTCCTTATAGCTTTACACTGCGTTCAGATGAATTCTGTTTGTGTCAAGTTTAACAATTTGACCCTGTTTCTTCCTTTACTTTTTCTTTATATGTATGCTATATAAACACCACCCAGAGAAAGATGTAAAACATTCCCAGTATCACTGAATGCTCCTTTATGTCCCTTCGAGTTAGTATACCCCTAAACGGTCCTCCATACCATACATTACTCTTTTTGAATTCCATATGAATTAATTCTTGAGTTTATGCCACTGTGTCTGGCTTTCTTTTTAATGGTTAATTTTGTTTAATTTGAGATAATTTTAGACTTATAGAAATGTTGCAAAAATAGTAGAGAAAGTTCCCATAAACCTTTCACTCAGCTTCCCTTTCTGCCAACAGCTTATACAGCAATATGTTTTAGGTGAACATGAATACTCACTTAAATTAGGTATTTACCCATATGTCGAGTTGCTGGGTCATAAGGTATGCATGTTTTTAGCTTAATAGATTCTGTTAAACTGTTTTCCAAAGTGGGCATAGCAATCTGCAGTTCAACTCATCCATATATATGAGAATTTTAGTTTCTTCACATCCTTGCCAACCCTTGCTATTGACAGCTTTTAGAATTTAAACATTCTGCTGGGTGTGTATTAGTATTTCATAGTGGTTTTAATTTTCATTTGGTTATAACTAATGATGTTGAACATTTTTTCAAATACTCCTTGGCCATTTTGATGGCCATTTACCTTTTTGATAAAGTACCTGTTCCAGTCTTTTTCCTACTATTTTATTTGATGGTCTTTCTCTCACTGATTTGTAAGTATTTTGAATATATGCTGGAAAGGACTTTTTTCTCACTTTATGCACTGCAAACATCTTCTTCTACTCTGTGAGTTACCTTTTGACTAATGTGAAAATTAAAACAATGTTTCTAGAATAAAACATAGGAAAATATATTCATGACCTTAGAATAGGCAAAAATTTGTCAAATATGAAACAGAAAGAACTAACATTAAGGAAAATATTGGTAAATTTGATTTATAAAGCCATTTTAATATACTTATTTTAAAGTTTTTTAAGGAATTTAAAGCAATCCTTCCTTTTTTGTTATTGCTATTATGTGGGTTCATTATCTCTCATGGAGATTTTCTCAAATGGCTTGTAATTATTCCTCCTCCCCATCCCCTCCCCTCCCCCCTCTCCCTCCCTCTCCCTCACCTCTATCTCCTCCTCCTCTCCTATAGATATGAGTGATCATATCCATACCTCAGGATAATAATAATTCCAAGCTGTTTCCCTAGGTTTATGGGTAGAATTTTTCAGTCTCCTCTTAATGGATAGGAAAACAGTTGGCAACTCATAGATTTTATAGACAGCCCAGTTCCAGTTCTCATATAGCAAAGCCCTGTGACTGTTTTGATCCAGCATGGGTGGGAGGCAAGGAATTCTGAATTAATTCAATCTCCAATTTTGACCAAAACATGTTTAACTCTGTATTTCCAAAACACAGAAATTTTAGAGCTACATCTAGTAACATCTCTGAAAAATATATTTTAATAAATGCTGAAAAAGACTAAAGGTCAAGGTTTCAGTCATCTCTGTTTCCCTAGCATAGTGCCATAGTTCACTGATTATGTAAGTAAATTAAGATTAAATTTCAGCTCTAATGAAGACTGAAGTGTGAGGAAGATATAGTTGGAATCCATTTTACTGAAGACTGCCTTTAGAATGAGTCTGTTCTTATTTGTGTAAGTTATGACCATTTGACAAGAGTCCATGAGAAAGAGAATATGATAACCCTCTTGTCAATACCAACGATGTGTCGATAATAGAAAAACTCTGTGCAGCCTGTCCTGGGAACAACAAAGCAGACAATACCCATTATCCATGTGTCATTTCCTGGTTGAGGACATAAAAACAGATCAGGGCAAAACCCAGTGCATCTTTAAATTAGTGGCACAGATCGATGCCCATATTTCTCAGTGTCATGTTTCATTATGTTGAACTATTTATGTCATCTAACCCAAGGCATCTTAATGCAACCTGACATCCAGGTTATGTTGCATTAAAAAAAATAAGAAGCTGTTGCATTTTGTTAATGGGCTGGAAAACATTCCAAGTCTCTTTTTTTCTGCTCAGAATAGGGTTACCACATGGTGTGTATGTGGGGGGTACAGTTCTGTATTAAAGGTTGAAAGGTCAGACACCTTCAACTTAAGTCTGTCAAAAATATTCCTTTCACTTGGCCTCTCACTCCTATTTTATGCCAGTAATAGAGGTTTCAAGATTAGTTTTGGGATGGTAAAATTGTTATTTATGATAGTATTTAGAGGTGACCACTTAAATTGGGGCAACTCTCCTCCAATTTTCCAAATTGAAATGGCACTCATCTTTTAAGATTCTACTTGAATGCTATGCCTTCCAATAAACTTTCCTTCTTACCACTTAGTTTTCTTCTTTCTTTCTGAACTTTCATAACAAGTCATTCCTACTGATATGGTATATTTTTATATCCTAATAATATTATAGATTTTTGAGGATATATCTTCTTAGCTCTTTCAAATATCCTACATTTCTTCAGGATAGGGACTAGTTTTATTACTGTAGTTTAGTGATTCTCTAATCTTTGTGTCCATAAAAATAATTTAGAGACTGTTTAGAAATTTAGATCCTGTCATACTACCAGAGACTTTGATATTGTAGGCCTGAAGTGGGAATCAGTAGTCTGCATTTGTACTAAAAAGCTGCAGGAGAGTAAATACCAAGAATACCAAACTTAGGTACTGATATGATCGTCAAATTGCTGAAAACCAAAGACAATGATATGACAAGAACATACTAAAAGCACTAGGAAAAATCAACACCTTACCCACAGTGGAACGATAATATGAAAGATGGTTGATTTTCAGTCAGAAACAATGAAGGCCAGAAGACAATGGAATGGTCATCTTTAAGGTGCTGAAAGAAAAAGGGAAAAACAAAACAAAACAAAACAAAAAAACCCTACCACACCAGAATCTATATGCAGTGAAATATCCTTTAAAAATGAGGGTTAAGTAGACATTTGCAGATAAATGAAAGCTGAGAAAATTTGTTGCTGGCAGACCTGCACTATAAGAGATATTAAAGGAAATTCATCAAGCCAAAGGGAAATAATATCAGATAGAAATCTGGTTCCACAAGAAGAAATGAAAAGCATTAGCAATGGTAAGCATACAAATTAATATAAAAGACTCACTTTCAAATTTTCTTAATTTCTTTAAAGGGCAAATAAACTCTTTAAAGCAAAAATGACATCATTATAAGGTAAAGTTAAAACATATGTAGAAATAAAACATATGATAATAATACTATGAGAGATGGTAGTTAATAAGAATAAACTGATTTGATGTTCTTACATTTGTGAAATTGCAACTGTGAAATGTGAAGTGTGAGCTGGTAAAATATTAGTTCTAAGGATACTTTTATAAATTAAAGATACATATCATAATTCCTAGCATGCCAAGGAAAAGTAATAATAAAAAGAAGTATAGCTAAACAGCCAATAGAGGAAATAAAAAAGAATTCTAAAATGATTCAATTAACCCCTCAAAATGGCAAAAAGAAAAAACATAACAGAGAAATAAATAGAACATAAATAATAAGATGATAGATTTAAACTTAAGCATATAAATAATTGTTAAATGCAAATAAACTAAAACTCAAAAGGCAGAAATTGTCAGATTGGTTATAAAAATAACATATATGCTGTCTACAAGTCATAATCTAAGTGTAAACAGGTTGAATGCAATGAACTGTTAATACCTCCTTCTTGTAGTTAATAGAGTAAATAAGCAGAAATTCATTTAGGATATGCAGAATTTAAACAACATTAAAACCAACTTGACTTAATTGACATTAACAGATCACCACACCCAACAATTGCAGAATAATATTATTTTCAAGTGCACATGGAGCATTCATCAAACTAGACCATATACTGATCCATAAAATGCATCTCATAAGTTTCAAGAAATTGAAATCTTATAAAATATGTCTTCTGATCATGGTGGAATTAAATTAAAAATCCTTAAAAATAAGAGGCACAGGAAAATTTCCAAATATTTGGAAATTAAAGAATACATTTCTAAATAACCCAAAGAAGAAATTATAAGGAAATTAGGAAATGTTTTGAATTGAATTATAATAAAGGTACTGAAAATCTTTGGACCTTGTGGACACAAAAAAGCATTAACCATAAAAAACTAGGTTGACCTTGAATGTGTGAAATTACAAAGCTTGACAATATCAAATGAAGATGTGGAACAACTGAAACTTTCACACATTGATGGTGGGAATATTAAATGGTACAGACAGTCACTTGAGAAAACTGATTATTCTTCTTTTAAAGCTGGACATACATCTACCCCATGACCCACTACTCCCATGCCTAACTATTTATCTAAGTGGAATAAAAACTCTGTTTATGAATGACATATAATTATGTCATATGGCTTTATTCACAACAGTCAGAACCTGGAAACCACTCAAATGTCTATCAAGAAGACTATGGATAAACAAATGCAAATCAGCAATAAAAATGAACAAACTGCTGATGCCCAAAAATTGATCTCACAGACTTTATGTTGAGAGGAAAAAGCCTGTATAAAGAAGTACACCCTGTGTGACCCCATTTATATGAAGTTCTGGAACAGACAAAATTAATCTATGGAGGTTGGAAGTCAGATCAGTGATTACCTGGAGCAGTTGGGGATTGACTGCAAAGGAACACAAGAAACTGGGGCCAAGAAATGTTGTGTATCTCAACTGGGGTGAAGGCTACATGGGTGTATATGTTTGCCAAAACTCATCAAAATAAATACCTAAAATCTGTGCATTTTATCTCATGAAAGCTGTACTTCAATAAAGTATCTTAATCACTTGAAAAGCATTTGGGCATACAAACTCCTGGGCTCATTTTGCAAAGACTCTGATTCAGTGGGTCTGTATGAGAACTCGTTAATCTGAATTTTTAGCAAGGGGTCCTGGTTGATCCTAATGTCTATGGTCCACCAATTATACTTTTGAAGGTAGTAATCAAACATAATATTGTACGTCCAGAAGTGCTGATCACATCTTGCAAAGGTAAACAAATTAATCATAACTTACAGTGAATTGGTTGTGTCTGAATTCTCTATTTCAAAATAAATAAATTAAAACTTTTTTTTCTTTTCTTTTTTCCCCCCAAATCTCAAGTGTTATGAGTTTCCTCCAAACAGGATAAAGCAAACTCATCTTTCCATTATCTTTCATTCATGCCACAATACTTCCAGTGTTTGCTTTTGCTAATGGGCTTTTTTCCCACTAGAAAAGCCTCTGCTAGCCTTTCTGCCTTGTATCCTCTCCTTGGAAAGCCCAATGACATGAAGCCCTTTCCAACTAGGCCCGTTGCTAGAATCTAACTAATAATGATTTCCCCTTTTTAAAAATCCTGTAGTTCTTATTGACTGCTTTATTCAGTCTGGCACTTACACACATACCAAACTGTATGGTTCTCTCTTTCCTATGTGGGTCTTTTCCATATTGTAAACAGTGAAAGCAGTTCTACTTCTCAGTTTCTTGTAGCTAGTCTTCCACTCCCACCATGCTAAGTAAAATTAAAATATTTGATAATTGTTTTTAAATAAAGAACACAGGATTTGAGATTCAGTGGGAGTTAGAATTCCAATGCTGGCACCCACAAACTATGTAATATTGGGAAACTTACTTGTCTTCATCTGTAAAAATGAGAACAGTAATTCTTTCTTCATAAAGTTATTGCAAGGATTAAATGGAGTAAAATTACATAAGCCACTTAGCACATTGGCTGGTGCTTTATAAGCGTTTAGCAAATGGTTGTTGACAAGATTGTTGTTGTTGATATGCCATTATTGTGTAGTTGTGATATTATTATTTGTATTGTTAAAGACCATACAATATTAAGACTGTAGAGGAATTTAGAATTATATAATCCAATCCATTTGTTCTTGTAATTAGAAAACTGAGGTCAGAGAGGAACAACCTATTGATTGATTCTTTTGTCTTAAAAGAACAGTATTCAAGTTTCAAAGTTTATGTTCTGATTTACATTATGTTGAAATTTTAATACCTATTTGCTATGTACAGATAATATTTTCCCATTAAAAGAGGAAAATACTTCCATGTAAATGAAAGCAGTTTATACCTAGATAAGAAATAGAATTACCCAGTTGTTTTTTTGTTTCGTTTTCTTATCTAGGTTTTAACTGCTTTCTTTAAAATATAGACCCTGAAAGATATAGGAGGGAAAGCCTCTGCCCACCATGCTCTGACTGCCTGTACATGAGACATATATTCTCACATATTCACAAAGATTCAAGTCAACCTCATTCAAGGAATCAATAATTGACCTGATTACTAACTGTTCACCTTGTGACTGTGATCACAACACTCACAGTACATCTGCCCTATTTTGGTCCTGTGCTCTTAGTTGGTTGTTTAATTCCTGATCAGAAAGTTAAATGTCTTGCCCTGAAAATGCCTAGCCTCCTGATTCAGAGGCCACCACAACTCACTAGTGAGCCTATTTCCTCTCCATCATTAAGGGTGCACAAATCACCATGCTGAGAGGAAGTCTATATGGAAATTTGCAGATGGTGAGAGAAAGAGAGGAGAGAGGTGGGATCTGGCGCATGAAAGAAAGAAGTTGTAGATATTGAGGCTTTAGGAATGAATGAAGAAGGGTCTGTGAAAGTGGACACCCTGAGACCAGTGTGCATTTGGTATGCACAGGCCAGTAGCTGTCTTGTCTTCACTATACCACTCATCTGATTTTCCTCTGGAACCGTTGGGCATATTTTTAAAGTCAATGAACTCCCTCCCGGATGGTGCAGCAGTCACCGCCCTGTTTCTTTTCCCTCGCCTTGGGGCTCCCTGGGTGTCTATGGTTAAGTGCCGTAAGAGCTGCTGATTATTGTGATTTCCTTTAACCAGCTCAACACATTCTTTGCTTTTCAGTTGCTGATGTCAGTCCTAATGTGTTGGGCCAAACATACTGGAACTTGTTAAGATTCTCCAAATAGCTTCTTTGTGCTGGAGAAATCACACCACTGACAGGCCCTCCTCTCTGGGCTCCCTGGAGCTTTTTATGCATGTGCTGTGCCCCCTACTGTCCCCATCACTCTGTCTCACAGAGGAACTGACATTTAGAGCCAGAACTCAGATACCAACAACACATTATTTTTTAAAACTTCATTTCTCTCTATACTTCCCCCTTAGTCCATTCAAATGCTGAACGTAATAAAGTTGCCAAAACTCTCCCTCCATTGGAGTGAAAACCATTCATTTGTCATCTCAATTTAAGATTCCTGACTCCACATAGAAAGATATTCTCTGTGGACGTAATGGGACATTTAGCAATTCATTCATTTTCTTCACATGCTACTTATTTAGGCGCTCAGCGGTTGGCGGCTTTGATGTGGAGTGGTGAAATTATAAAGACATTACATATCATAAAAATATAAATGAAAGAAAACACAGACCCTCTTTTATATCAGGCTAAATTGACTGCTGTCATATTAAGGGTATTTTGTTTTATAAATTATACCCGTTTCAAGGTATTCCCTTGAATGAGTCACTACTTTGTCTTTTATTTCCTTTTTCTTTCTTTCTTTCTTTCTTTCTTCTTTCCTTTCTTTCTTTCATTCTTTCTTTCTTTCTTTTTAACAAAATAGGCTTTCTCTTTCCAATATATTGATGTAAAGAATTACACAGGGCTCAAATGTAGAGATTAATGTATCTGATACCAAACATCATCTGGAATTTGCCATATTGGGCCAGTAAGGCAGTCAAGTCATGCATGACTTGCCAGTTCTAACCTACATTGTTATATGTTGGACATAACAAAAGAGCTTTGGACTAAAACCAAATTTATGAATTATATTCTTCAACATTTAGTTTCTTGAAAAAGTTCCCCAAGTAGGACTACCTGTCTTAGTCAGTTTGGGCTGCTATGACAAAATACCACCGACTTGGTGGCTTATAAACAACAGAAATTTCTTTCTCACAGTTCCAGAGGATGGAAGTCCAAGATCAGGGTGCCAGCATGGTTGATTGAGGGCAGACTTCTCCTTGTATCCTCACATGGCAACTCTGTCAGCCCTCTTTTATAAGGACATGAATCCCATTCAGGAGGGCTCCACTCATGACTTAATCACCTCCCCAAGACTTCACCTCCAAGTATCTTCACCTTGGGGGTTAGGTTTCCAACATAGGAATTTTGAAGGGACACAAATATTTATACTATAGCATTACCTATTTAATATTTGCTCTATGAAGCTAAGATTGCTTACACTACTAACTCCTTCAATAATCCATTCTGTGCCTGTCCTTCATGATTGCACTTAATCCTGTTTCCAGGTTTGCTCCCAGCTGGGTGCACATGGCCAGCAAGGAGGAGATGGCAGCTCCAAGATGGAAGACAGAGATGCCTGGACCAGGGATGTCACAGGGGCCATGGGTGGGGTTGGCCTGTACATGGGATCAGGTAAAGGGGCCTTGTTTGGTTACTGCTGGAAAGACATGAGATTGAGTGAGTCAAGCTGATGAAGGAGCTGGGAGAGGGCTATAGGGTCACAGAAGTCAAAGTACAGAAGAGAAGAATCAAGGTAAAAGATTCAGCTGAGAGATGCTAGGTCAGAAGGAACGAGGGGAATAGGAGTAATTCCAAGGCCAGCATAAGGTACAAAAAGCAAAGATGGGCTTTGTTGTGAATGGTCTGAGATAAAATTAAGTGCAGGATCTTTCTATTGCCTATTATTTTTAAATGTTAGAAATTCTCCTTTCTTATTATTGACCATTTTTGTCTTGAGTTGACTGTCATCACTAGCCAAGAATAGGTATTTAGGAGTAAGTGTATCCTGTGATTTCATGATTTGACTTTAATACTATTTTGTTCAGTCTTCAAGAAAGACTTACTAGTATTACAGTATTCAATGAGAAATACGTGTTTCCCCTCTCCATTCTTTCCCTCCCTTTTGAATGGATCACTGCTTGTGTTGCATCCTCAAATAAGAGTCTACCCAACTCCTCAGTTTACTGAGCTGAAATTATCTTGGTGTTCCCCAGCCTGCACCTTGGGGTTCAGAGGTGGTTCATCACAGGGGAGTTTCTCCTAGTGACAGGCTCCCAATGAATACCCTGGCTCCTGACTCCCAGCCTGAACTCCTGCCTTTGGGCCATACTGCCTTTGGCTTAGAGATAAGGACCAGGATGGCTTAGACACCCTCACCCCTCTCAAGTTGCTCCCCACTGCCTTGTTAGAGCTTATCTGGTAACTTTGGCAATGATTTGCAAATTATAGCATAATAAATTCTTAATCCAGTTTTATTTTAACATCTTCATTAATTATGTGGAAGAGGGAGACAACTACCCACTAATTAAATTTTCAGATGTTGCTAAACTGGGAGGAGTTGTAAACCCAGCCAAGAGCCAAAATGCAACATAAAGGAACCTGGAGAAGATATAGGGAAGTGCAGGTAGAGGGTCAGAATGAGGTTAAAATTAGAAACAAAAACATGGAGGTTATCTAGAAAGGAGATGTGGCAGCTCCATAAGCTCAGGGGCCTGGAGTAGCATGGGGGAGCCAGGCAGATCATCATCGCTTCGTGATGGAGCGAAGGCAGGAGGCTCAGGGTGCCAGGGTGCCAGATTTCCATTTTCTCCTCCCAGAAAGGAGCCATGCCTCCAGACTGGTAGCTGTGTCTGGTGACTTCAGGCCTGATGCTTTTGGTCACCATGGCCTGGGAAAACAATGAGAGGGAGCATACCAGCCATTCAGGGGTGTGCGAAGATTTGCTTCTTGCATTCCTCACAGCGCCTTGCCCCTGACTGGGCACAGGGCAGATGATAAAGACTGAACTAATTAATGTATGTGAAAATGGTTTAGAAAAAAAAAAAGCACTATGGGAAGAGAAAAGATTATTGTTTTTCTTTACAGCAATGATAATTATTATCAATCTCTGTTAAGTTAAATTTAATTGAAGTCGATTAGGGGGGAAAATGGCGTATGTGGGCAAAGAGAGCGGAAAGGAAACAGCCGTCAGAGTGATGAGCACGGTCTCTCCTCCTAACTGCGCTTGCTCTATGTCTAGGGAAGTTACTTAGGTTGCCAGGAGGCTGAGGCCCTTGCTGACAGTGACAGATCTCTGTCCCCGGAGTGAAGCCCCTCTGGTGGTTTTAGTAGCTCCTTCAGGACAGGTTATGTGGAGGATTCTGTTAGGAAGAGTGGCTGCTGGGGCCAGGGCAGTACATTTGAGCACTCTAAAGGTCATCACCCTCGCATGAAGGAAACATTTTTAACTCCCTCACCCTACTCATGATGTCTTCCCAGCTTCAGTCACATTGACCTTTAGTCAAGTCCCCATCGCGGACACAGTCTCCTTACAGCATAACTGTATAATTCAAGCCATACACGTCTTCATTCCTGGCCTCAGCCCCTAAATATTACCGCAGGTGTTACTGTGAGCCCTGATGAATATCTCTTCAACTAGATGCCATTGGTTACAAAGGATGCTAAATGAATGAGTCCATGGAAGGGATTCCCAGTGCATCCCCAACCCCAGAGCTAAATAAAACCCGGAAAGACAGTCCTTGTCCTACTAAAAGGAAGACGCAATTTCATCACATATGAAAAATAGCAGAATCATTAAGATGTTCTCTTCCTACAGTAGAGTTTTATTTTCTTCCCTATACTAGACTCTGATAGGCCATGGAATATTGCTTCTCTTCCCCTTATATCTTCCGCAGTGACTAACAAGGGGTGAACACAAAGGGGGAACTCAGAAACTGATGGATGGCATTTTAGAAAAATGCTGCTTCTCCCAAGTGCCTACTTACCCCCATTTAGGAAAAAAAAGAGGGACAAATGTGCTGTCTTTTACAACTCTCTAAAAGTAAAGAAAGGCTGTGGGCAAATGCGACACAGCTTTTTAGTCCAATCAAAGGCAGGTAGATCTTCCACCAGAAAGCATCCAATAGATGGCTCTGCTGAGAAAGCATTGGCTTTTGTCGCCTCCTGGCTCCTACTTGGTGAGTCAGGGAGTGGAAGAAATGAAAATAGCTAACCAATAAGTTTAGGATTATATGGAAAGAGGCTAATTGGTCTCTTACCTTGCTTTCCTTGTCATTCCTTCAGGGATTAGGTTAAGCCTCTGTATATGTTTCATCAGGGAGTCATCGGGATTATACCTTGCTTCTCCGTCTATCATGCTGACAGGACCTGTAATGTTGACTCGATTTTGATAAGCCCTACCACTTGTCACGCAACTCCTTTTAGTCAAAACAGGTATATAATTTATGGCGCCCAAAGCAGTTGTTAATATAAAAGAATTAACTAGAAAGGAGGCATGTACACTAGGACAGTCATTGAATCGTTAAGTGGCTATTCCAGCCTGCTTTAAGGAGATTGGGTTTTTTCCTTTGAAGTTCCTGAGCAAGGGATAGACACATTTGTCATTCAAATATGGTGTCATTTCCCACTTAGGAAAGAAGAACTTAAAAAAAAAAAAATGACTACCTTAAATTAAAAAAAAAAATAGTGGAGAGGGCTAGGGTTTGGCAGTGAGTCTGGGGAGTCAGCATCCAGGGAGATGCCTGTTGAGTGAGTGACAGGATGAGGGCGAGTCGCAGGGGTGGTGGTAGATGTGGGGCATCAGGTGGAGTGAGGCATAGCAGGAGTTTAGGCCAGCTAGGGCTGTGAGGATAACTGCTCTCAGGATAACTGCTGGGACACTTTCTCTAGAAGTTGCAGGCTAAGATGGAATAAGGACCTTGAGTCAATCTCTGGGAGACATCAGGACAAGCATCTGTGGGGTTTGCTGTTTCCAAGGATGCTCAAGCATAGCTACTCCCAACTAACCCAGGTATTTAAGCTTGAATTGGGTCCCCCCCCAAAAGATATATTGAAGTCTTGACTCCTGGCACCTCAGAATATGACCTTATTTGGAGATAAGGTCTTTCACAGAAGTAATCAAGTTAAAATGAGGTTCTTAAGGTAAGCCCTAAATCAGTGTGACTGGTGTCCTTATAAAAAAGGGGAATTTGGGCACAGAAACATGCACATAGAAAAAACATCATGTAAAGATGAAGGTAGAGGTTAAGGTGATGTGACAAGAAGCCAAGGAATACCAAAGATTATCAACGAACCTCTGGAAAGTAGGGGGGAGGCATGAAACAGATTCTCCCTCAGAGCCCCCAGAAGGAACCAACCCTGTGACATCTTAATCTCAGACTTCTGGCCTCCAGAATTGTGAGAAAACAAATTTCTATTGTTTAAACCACCCAGTTTGTGGCACTCTGCTACAGCAGGCCTAGGAAACTAATATACCAGGAAACATCAGCCACCCTCACATGAATGGACCCATGACCCTGAGGGAGTCACACTGGCTCAGCAGTTCCAGTTCTACAAGGGAGATATGATGTTCTTCACTCAAACAGAAATCTCTAGAGTCTGTCTGCAAGAAGAATCAGTGGTAGTCAGACTTGCTCTTTAACTAGTGTTCAAGAGAGATTAAGTAATTCAGCCGAAGCCTACAGGGGATAAATGGTGGTGGTATGGCTAAGATCCAGCCCTCCTCTGTGAGGTCTATTCTAAAAGTATGTTCAATGACAATGTTGGGACGCACAGTAGGCTGTTGGAGTTTTTCTAGGGATCAGTTTCCCACCTTTCATCCCTTACCCTTGAGATGTCTTTCAAATGTCTCTCACATCTTCTACACGCCCTACATTAATCTCAGCTTTTTCAGGCTCTTTTGATCTCAAGACAAGAGAATTCTTTTAACCACAAATCATTTGTCTAACTTCCTCAGGAATGAAGCTTCTCACATAAGCAAATGTTCTAGATTCCTGATACTCATCCTTAAAGTTGCTGTATTAATCTTCAAAAAATGTAACAAGTGGGATTATTTCTAAAATAGATCATGCAAGCTTAGACAGATATTCCTCTTTCCTTAAGCACCATTGAAGTTATCACAATGGCTGTGATCATTATTAATCAATCATTATCAATAAAGGTCATTATTACTAATATCAGTACACTCTGCTGTAACACGGGTTTTCTCTGTTTTTCCTACCCCAAGCAATATCTAAACTGCTGTACTCTGTGAGGTTTTCATTGGGACAGGGGGAAAATATTGTAGTTATCCACTGCTGCATAATGAATGACCTCAAACTTAGTAGCTTAAAACCACAATTTATTATATCGCTCAACTGGGCAATTATTTTACATCACATAATGATGAATGGGATCATTCTTGCTGTTGCTTTTGGTTGAGAGCTTGGCTATGGCTGGGACATCCACAATGGCACAACCTCCTCCAGAGCCTCTCTCATTTTTGTACTTCTTAACAGCATGGTGGGTGAACTCTAAAAGTAAAGACACAAACGCTGCCAGTCCTCTTAAGCCCTCTGGGGTCAAGCATTCCAGAACAATACTTCTGCCACATTCTGCCAGGCAAAGCAATTCCCAATGCCATCACAAGTTTAACGAGAAAGAGGGCGATCTCCAATTCTTAGTGTGAGAAGTGATATGCTTTATAAAAAAAAAAATAGAGGATTTCTGGCAGTCATATTCAGAGACTGACACTGTAGAGATTTAAGTGACATTAGATAGTATATAAGAAGTCTACACCAGCAAATTACCTCTAGGAATCCCTTCCTTTGCCAATGTGGAGATTAAAGTTACTAAGTACCCAGAAAGAGAATGGTGGCCATCAGAGTACCAGGTTTTAATAGCTGTGTGGACAGGTCTGATAGAAATCTTTGGATCCTGAAATTTAGGCTTGTGGCCTAAGTAAGATCTATCTTTCTCTTTTTTCTGAACCTAAATCTTCATAGAAGAAGGAAATTGAGGTGATAGAGACAGAATTCTTATTACCTATCTAGAAGTCTGGAACCCCAAAAAAGAACAAACAAACCCCAAAAGTCTCCTTTGTTGGAAAGACTAGGAAAGGAATAGCAGCTGTCGGGAGACAAAACATTTCCTTTCTAACTACTCTTATTTCTGCTTCACATCTCCTTTGGAGGGAGTCATCAACTGTCACTTTTTTGTGCAATGGTCGTATCTGTTTTTAGTAAAATTTTACACATGCTTTTCATTTATGGTTTTGAATTTGCTGTGGGAAATTGGGCAATGACCTTATATAATGTGCCCAAATGAAAAGTGAAATAAACTCTAGATGAGAAAAGATCACCTTCCATGAGAAGGTACATCATGACTAAACATTTTGAAATTTATTTTGGCTATTGGGGTTATTTTAGTTTCTTCCTAGATTCTCATATATGTTCTAGACTACTGTTCCCTTACATTGTGCTCATCTTTAGGATCACTGGGAGAACTTTTGAAAAACACATATTTCTGGGTGCATATCAATACCTTACTAGATTTCAGGGTTTGGGGGGATTGGGCCTAGCACTGAAGGAAAAGAGAAGAAAGGAAAGAAGGCAGAGGAAAGACAGAGTGATTTTATTCCGAAGATATGTGAAGAGATCCATATTTTTTTTTTTACTATATTTCAGAAGTTGAAGAGTGAAATACAGTAGTTGGTCCAGATTCTGATGGAACAAGGTCCCAAGGATGCATCAGAAGGAAGTGCATAGAGGGGAAAAGTCCATGAAGAGGAGGCACCGATCTGCAGGAAGGCTGGTGCAGGTGGAACTGTGATAGGGTTGGCCCAGGAGTGGCCAAGGGTATTTTCCGGAGACGAAAAGAAGAAAATATTTGGCTAAAAGAGTAGGGTAATTACAGAGACCTCTTGCTTATCAAAATAAGGTGTGTGAACTGTGTTGGCAACTTCCTCCGAGTTAAACTGTTTTAGACCACAGAAACAACTAAAGTTGGCACCAACGGTGCCATTTCTCCTTGGTAATAATGAAATCAGGCTTAATCTCCCCCTAATGGCCTCTCCTGCTGAAGTTGTTTGCATGGCAATTCTCGGGAACGGTTTTGCTCTCCTCCTTTTCAGCATTTCCTCATCGTCTGAGCTTCAGAACACCAGCTGGATCATGGTGAGGACATAGAAGATCTCCAGACCTAGATTCTGATGCCTCTCAGAGTGTCAAGAATCATTTCTTTGGTTAATAATATTTAGCACTCAGAATAGAAGGGCATTTTTCATGAGGCAGAGATTCAAACGAAGGGGATGAGCACGGAGGTGTAAGACTTGACATTGTTACCTGTTGATGTTGGTAATGACCCATGAATTTAGAATGATAGAGACAAAGACATCTCAGAAATTACAGATGAAAAAACTGAAGACAAGAGAGTAGTTATTTCTTGATTCTTCAGAGAGAATTCAAAATGGAATTAGAACAAGACCTCAGTACTCCTAGCTATTAGCCCAAGGCTTTTTCCTCTACAATAGTCTCTTTGAACATCAAGCACCATCATGTGTTTATAAAAAGCCATTGAAATATCATTTTGGGGCAAGGAAGATGGAGGAAACGTTTAGATTCCCATTTCACTAACTCAGATAGTTTAATAGGAAGTCATCTTTGGCCTTACTTTAAATTATGAAGTTGACCTAATTGCCTTTGTAGGTGTTTTCATAGATTTTAACCACCAATGATGGCAGCATGTTAACGTCAGGAGCACCCATCTTCCAAATGTCTGAAAAGATTCAGTAAGTGTGGAAAATGAACTTCACAGAAGGCAACTGAAATTCTCTTCTCTCTTGGTTGAAAAAGAGCTCAAGATTATGGACAGGTATATTTGGGATGCAGAATATTACAGGCAAAGAGTTATATATGAGGCTGCATATTTTGAGAGGTGGTTTAGATATAGTTCAACTTATGCACTGAGTATCTAAACCTAATTTCTAATTTCTAAATTTCCAAACCATCATTAAAGTTTGTGTCTGATAATAAGCTACATGCACCATCAGTGTTGGCTTGCGATATTTGGGAGGGCCACACCAAGGAGGTGAGACTTGAGTATCAAAGGTATAAAAGGAGTGAGGTATGTCTAAGGAGTTTTTGAAATAATGATAGTGTTTTGTCTTTTTTGCTAGATGGAGGAGATATAGATGTGTGTTTTATTATTCTTTTTAGCCTATAGATACTTCATTCTTTTGTATCTACTCAATATTTTATCACCCTCTCAAAATAAAACAAAACAAAAAAGTAGTGAGATGGAATTTTCAGTGGGAAGAACAAGGGAAGCAGTTTACATGGGTCCATGAGCCAGCTATTTGAATTAAAGGTGAGGACCTTCAAGTGGGGAAAAATGGGAATGAAGAGAGAAGTAAGAGACAAGACAGAGCAGGAACTAACAGGTGAGGAGCCATACTAGGTGTCAAGTACAAAGCATCTGAAAATGCCTTGTATATTTTGAGCTCTGAGCTGAGATGGTGAAATTTAATTGTAAGATAATATGTTAAGTCAAGAGCAGCAAACTTTTTAGCAAAGAGTCAATAGTAAATATTCTAGCCTTTGCAGGCCATATGGTCTCTGTTGTAACTATTCAACTCTGCCTTTGTAAAGTGCAAGCAGCCATACACAATATATAAACAAAGGGACATGGCTGTGCTCCAAAAAACTATATTGATAAACACTAAAATTTGAATAATTTTTATGTATCATAAAGTACTATTTTTCTTTTAATTTTTTTTCCAAATAGTTAAAATCACTTAGCTCACAGGAAGTACAACAGTAGGTCAAATTTGGTCCATGGGCCATAGTTTTTCTACCCCTAGGTTAAGTGGCTATGATACAATAAAGTAAGTGAAACCGAGTGTACAGCTTGAAATATTAATTTTATCTACACTAACTTTTCTCCATCTTTCTAATTCCTAGACTCTCCTTTAAGATTCAGCTTAATTTGGGTGCCTGGGTGGCTCAGTCAGTTGGGTGTCTGCCTTCAGCTTCGGTCATGATCCGGGGTGCTGGGATTGAGTCCCGTGTGGGGCTCCCTGCTCAGCGGGGAGCCTGCTTCTCCCTCTTCCTCTGCCCCACCCCCCTGCTGTACTCGCTCTCTCTCTCTCAGATAAATAATATCTTAAAAAGATTCAGCTTAATTTTTTTGACTTAATTATTTTAGAGCAATTTTAGATTTACAACAAAATTGAGAAGGAGGTACAGAGATTTCCCTTATAACCTCTGCCCCTACATATGCATAGCCTACCCCATTGTTAACCTCACTCACCGGAGTGGTACTTTTTTCTTTTTTTAATCAAGGATGAAGCTACACTGACATATCATAATCACCCAAAGTCCATAGTTTACCATCGGATTCATTCTTGGTATACACTCTATGGATTTGGATAAATGTATAATGACATAAATCCAACACTGTAATATCATATACAGAGTAGTTTCACTGCCCTAAAAATCCTCTGTGCTCTATTCATCTCTTTTCCCTGCCACCCTTGGCAATTACTGATCTTTTTATTGTTTCCAAAGTTTTGCCTTTTCAAGAATGTCATATAGTTGGAATCATACAGTATGCAGCCTTTTCTGATAAGCTGCTTTCTCTTAATAATATGTGTTTAAGGTTCCTCCATGTTTTCTCATGGCTTGATAGCTTATCCCCTTTTAATGCTGGGTAATATTCCATTGTCTGGATGTCCCACAGTTTATTTATCCATTGACCTACTAAAGAACATCTTGGTTGCTTCCAAGTTTGGCAGTTGTGAATAAAGCTGCTATAACCATCTGTGTGCAGGTTTTTGTGTGGACGTTAAATTTTCAACTCCTTTGGGTATTAACAAGGATCACCATTGCCGGATCATATGGTAAGAGCTTGGTTTTGTAAGAAACCACCAAGCCAAACTGTCTTCTAAAATGGATGTAACATTTTATATTCCCACTAACAATGAATGAGAGTCCCCTCTACATCCTCCCCAGAATTCAGTGTTGTCAGTGTTCAGATTTTGTGACTCCAGGACAATCATTCTAATAGGTGTGCAGTGGTATCCCATTGTTGTTTTAATTTACATTTCCCTGATGGCATAAGATGTAGAGAAACTTTTCATATGCTCTTTGCCATCTATGTTTTTTTTGGGTGAGGTGTCTGCTAAAGTCTTGCTCATTTTTTGATTGGGTTGTTTTCTTATTATTGAGTTTTAAGAGTTCTTTGCATATTTTGGAGAACAGTCCTTTATCTGATGTATTTTTGCAAATATTTTCTCCAATTTGCAAATATTTTCATCTCATGATATTGATATTGCCTTTCACAGAGCAGAAGTTTTTAATTTTAATGAGGCCCCTCATCAATTATTTATTTCATGGATCATGTCTTTGGTGTTCTATCTAGAAAGGCATCACCATACCCAAGGTCATCTAGGTTTTCTCCTGTGTTAACTTCTAGGAGTTTTATAGTTTTGCATTTTATATTTAGGTTTATGGTCCATTTTGAGTTAGTTTTTGTGAAGGGTGTAAGGTCTATGACTAGATTTTTTTTTTTTTTTTTTTTTGCATATGGATGTCCAGTTATTCCAGCACCACTTGTTGAAAAGACTGTCTTTGCTCCATTGTACTGGCTTTGCTCCTTTGTCAAGATCAGTTGACTATATTTATGGGGGTCTATTTCTGGGATCCTCATTCTGTTCTACTGATCTATTTGTCTATTCTTTCACCAATACCACACTGTCTTGATTCCTGTAGGTTTATAGGAAGCCTTGAAGTTAGGTAGTGTCATTCCTCCAACTTTGTTCTTCTCCTTCAAGATTGTGTTGACTATTCTGTCTTTTGCCTCTCATATAAACTTTCAAATCAATTTGTTAATATCTGTTGAATAACTTACTTGGATTTTGAGACTGCATTGAAACTATAGATCAAGTTTGGAAGAAATGACATCCTGACAACCTTGAGTCTTCCTGTACATGAACACGAAATATCTCTCAATCTCTTGAATTCTTTGATTTCATTCATCAGAGTTTTGTAGTCTTCCTCATATAGATCTTGCATACATTTTGTTATATTTGTATCTAAATATTTCATTTTTGAGGGTGTTAATATAAATGGCACTGTGTTTTTAATTTCAAATTCCACTTGCTCTTTATTGGCATATAGGAAAGTAATTGACTTTTGTACATTAACCTTGTATCCTGCAAGGATAATTGCTATTTGTTATAATTGCTTATTAGTTCCAGGAGAGGTTTTTTTGTTGTTGTTGATTCTTTCAGATTTCTACAAAGACCATCATGTCATCTGTGAGCAAAGACAGTTTTATATCTTCCTTCCCAATCTGTATAGCATTCATTTTCTTTGCTTGACTTACCACATTAGCAAGGACTTCCAGGACAATGTTGAAAATTTGCAGTGAGAGGGAACATCCTTGCCTTGTACCTGATCTTAGTTGGAAACCTTCAAGTTTCTCACCATTAAGTGTGATGTTAATTGTAGGTTTTTTTGTAGATAGTCTTTATCATGTTGAGAAAGTTCCCCTCTATTCCTAATTTGCTGAGAGTTTTTGTCATGAATAAGTTTGGATCAGTTCAATTTCTACTTTTCTCCAACACACCATTATCTTTCCTTAGGAACAGATAACTCCCAACACCTATACTAATTGTGTGTGTATGTGTCTGTTTATTTTCATTCAGTGCTTATAGCCTTGTGACATATCTTAGTATTGAGGCCCAAAGTGTTATCCTTTCTTATTTCCCTCACAGTGCCTAGCACAGTGCTAAATACATGGCCTATGGTCTATAACTATTTAACTTAATGCATGAAAGAATAAATAAAGTTGGAGTTCATTCTGAAGTCATCAAATTAATTCTTCCTTAATGGTTGAGTGTAAAGTGTACCAGAATTATACTAAACTTATAAGTTAATCAATATAAATTATAGGAGTTCACACTTAATACGAATTAACAGCATTTAGAATGTAGGTGAGTTCATTTTATAGTGATACTTACAAATAAAACAGATCTACATTCAAATTACAGTCTAATTAATCACATCCTATGTATCAGTCAGTGTCCTGTCAGAAAAAAAACCAAGCCATTCTATGTATTCCAAACAGAGAAAAACAATGTGGAAATAGTTTGTAGGCTTTCTGCTATGACAGTAGGGAAGAGAGTATATGAAAGCAAATGTAGAACTGAGGGATAAGAGATACTCATGGCAGAGTTCACCCCTATGACTTCTCAGCATCCACACACATCCCCTTCTGCTGTAGTCAAATTTTTGTATAATGGTAATAAAATCCTCTTGCTTCCACCTAAGAGACTGCACCTAACCCTCATACTAATGAAGGTATGCTTACCCTCTCCTAAAAAGTGGAGACAACCAAATCCTGTCTATATCTATGTTTGGGTAATGTTAAAGTAGCCACAGTTCCATCTGTATATTCTATAACCTGAAGACTAAATTCCCACAATTAACCATCACCAACACTCCTTATATCAAACTACAGAGGAAAGAGAGAGTAGAAAGCTGATTGACATATACAAATTGCATTAAAAAAAGGAAATAGGTATGCTCTTATTGATCTCAATTCTGAAAGTCAACATGAGTCTGCAGTTGATATTTATAACTGCTTATCTTACTATCCATTCATTGCATGTTCCTTTGTCCCTTAGCCCGCATCTCAGTTTGTTAGGTTTCTTCCTCTGGTGGCCAACCCATATTTCATTTCCATAAATCTTTATCTTTAGTAGTCCTGATTTTATTGGGTTTCTGTAGTTTTCATTTACTATTGAACTTAGATGTAGTAAGAGATGCCTAATGCCTAGGAATACATTGTCAGTACTAGAATCCCTGGAATTACAACCCCGCACCCCCATCTCCACTTGGCAGAGGGTAATCAACTCTCTGTTCCAGGGTCCCTCTCCCTCTGTTTTCCCCTGCTATCCCAACATGTGATAGGTTACTTTTCTTCCCTAATTAAACATTTTGAGCTGCGAGTCATTTGTAATGATTTATGGCAGCTGTGGTTTTGCCAATCTTACACAGTATTTTTCTTATTACTTAATTGTTTTAGCAGTGCTTCAGCCATTAGTATCTGAGTTCTGAAAACAGGAAACAGAAGTCTTCTATTATAGACGCCTGCCTAATTAGCTCAGAGGCTGTCTAATGGGGGCTATTAAAAATGCAAATGAGGTGTGATCAAACAGTGAAAAGTTTGGTCCTGACAGAATATACTAATGCATTCCCCCCCTGCAAAATATACCACAATACTGAATGTAGATTTCTCTCTTCCTTCCTTACCATGTGAAATAGCTTTTTTGTAGTGATTAGGTTCTTCCTTCCTCACCTGGGCAGGGTCACAGCTTAAGAAGAGTTCTTAGGGAAATCATTCTTATTTCCTACGCCTCAATCTAAGGCGGTGGTTCTCAAACTTCAGCATGCAACAGAATAACCTAGAGGGGTTATTAAAACAGATTCCTGAGACCACTCCCAGATTTCCAATTCGGTAGGTCTGGAGTTGCATTTCTAACCAGTTGCTAGGGAATGCCAGTGTCATGTAGTATTTGTCCTTTTGTGACTTTGTGATGTTCTCAGCTTCATCTACATTGTCACATATTACAGGATTTCCTTCTTTCTTAAGGCTGCATCCTTCCTTGATATTCCATTGTACATTTATACCATATTTTCTTTACACATTCATCTGTTGATGGACATTTAAGGTTGTTTCCACTTCTTGGCTATTGTGAATAATGCTTCAAGCAATGAACATGGAAATGCTAATATCTCTTCAAGATCCTGATTTCAATTCTTTTGGATACTCAGAAGCATGATTGCTGGGTCATGTGGTAGTTCAGTTGTTAATTTTGGGGGGGAAACCTCCATACTGTTTTCAATAGTGACTGTACCATTTTGCATTCCCACCAACAGTGCACAAGTGTTCCAATTTCTCCACCTCCTCACCAACACTTGTTGTCTTTTGTCTTTTTGATAATAGCCATTCTAATAGGTTGGAGGTGATATCTCATATATTAAGATGTCCATACTACCCAAAGTGATCTATAGATTCAATGCATTTCCTATCAAAATCCCAAAAGCATTTCCTACAGACATGGAAAAAATAATTCTATAGGGGCGCCTGGGTGGCTCAATCGGTTAAGCATCTGCCTTTGGCTCAGGTCATGATCCTGGGGTCTTGGGATAGAGCCCTGTGTCAGGCTCCCTGCTCAGCGGGGAGTCTGCTTCTCCCTCTCCTCCCGTCTTGTGCTCTCTCTCGCTGTCTGTGTCACTATCTGTCTCTCTCAAATAAATAAATAAAAATAAAATCTTTAAAAAAAATTCTATAAAGTTCACAAAACCACAAAAGTCTGAATAGCCAAAACAATCTTGAAAAAGAAGAATAAAGCTGGATTCATCGTACTTCTTGATTTCAAAATATACCACAAAGGGGCGCCTGGGTGGCTCAGTCGTTAAGCATCTGCCTTCTGCTCAGGTCATGATCCCAGGGTCTTGGGATAGAACCCTGCATCGGGCTCCCTACTTGGCAGGAAGCCTGCTTCTCACTCTCCCACTCCCCCTGCTTGTGTTCCCTCTCTCGCTGTCTCTCTCTCTCTGTCAAATAAATAAATAAAATCTTTAAAAAATATATCACAAAGCTATAGTTATCAAAACAGTATGGTACTGACATAAAGACAGACATATATATCAATAGAATAGAATAGAGAGCCCAGAAATCTATACATATATGGTCAACTGATATTCAACAATGGTGCAAAGAATACACAATGGGGAAAAGATAGTCTCTTCAACAAATAGTGTTGGGAAAACAGGTTATCCACATGCAAAAGAATGAGATTGGACCTGTTAATCAGTAAAGTGAAAAGACAATCGGTGGAATGGGAGAAAACATGTAAGGAGCTCCTATGAATCAAGAGCAAAAAAAAGCTAATAACCTGATTTAGAAATGGGCTAAAGACTTTAGTAGAGATTTCTCTAAAGAAGACATACAAGTGGCCAAAAGGTTCTGAAAAGATGCCCAACATTGCTAATCACCAGAGAAATATAACCCAAAGCCACAATCAGATATCACCTCACATCTATTAGGATGGCTTTTTCTTAATTAGCAACTGAGAATGGCTTAGTTAAATCAAGTGTTGACTCACTGGAATAGCTTCTCTGACCCATTCTCAACCCAAGTCAAGGTTATGTGCACATTCTTTATGATTATATTATTATCATATGACCCGGTACATGGTGGTGGATCTAGGTTTTGTGGAGTCTGAAGCTTATATAATTTGAGGAATATTCTTTTAGATAAAGAATTTTAAAAATTAATAAAAAATTGAGTGAAGATCCCTGAAGTTTCCCAGTTAATTTGCCCTTGCACTGCCTTATGTGGGACTGATTCTTTGCATTATCTTCCTCACTAGATAGTGAGTTCCTCATGGACTAGGACTGAATCTTATTTGTCTCTGTGGTCCCATATCCTATGGTCCCCTGCCCCCATCTTGCTCCTGGCAGTGACCAAGGACTTCCACTGTTTCTCTTTCTTCTTTCCCTCTGTCTACTCACAACTCAGGGCCTGATTGTATTTGGGCTCTTCAAAGAAAAGGATCTGAACAGGGCACTCTGCCCTGATTATCCTTCTACTACTTCCTATGGAAGGGGCTAGGGGTAGGAAGAGGAGGAAGAGGCCACGCTGGTGGGCACTGTACATGAGAAAGTGCAGCCTGTGGGACTTAGCCCAAGACCCTGAAGGAGGACATCAGCAATTAGTGTTCCACACACTGGACCTCACGAAACAGTGTCCTCCAGATTCGACAAGCCATAGTCAAGTGCTGTCTTTTCATCTCTTCCTTGGTGCATTAATGAAAAAGAAGCATCCTATTGATTGTAATTCTTAATGCTGCTATTCATGCCTTGCCCAGCGGACTTGGATATTCTGAGGAGGGCTTGAGCTTGAAGGTGCCCTGGCTGCCAGACCACTCTCCAGGTCTCCTCACTCCCGGCTGCTCCTTTGTGGCTAGAATACAAAATGAGGGAGAGGCAGTTCGGGCCGGAGTCTGAAGGTAGCTGGGGCGCTCTCACAGGACGCCCGAAGACCTCAATGGCTCCCAAGAAGTAATCTGCTTTCCCTACTTCTCCCCTCAGTCTCCATCTCCAGGGTCTGGGCTCCTCCACTCTGCCTCATGCTGAGAATCCTGTATCCCTCATCAAACTGGTAGCTGGTGGGGTAGAGATCTCTCTTCTCTTCTGGCAATCATATCTCACAGAGAACCTGAGTTATGCTTTTAGGTAGAGGATTCCAAATCTCTCTGTGCTCACTGCTTCCTAACTGTTCTGGAAAAATTGTTCATGGGCTGCCAAGCCTATCGCAAAGGAAAAAGGAGCATCACAGATATTGAGGGCATTTCCACCACCACCCAAGCCATGGTGCTTGTTCCAGAATAAAGGACCGCAGGTGCCTTGCTCCTGGATCACTTTTGTACCTGCCTGCCAAGTGGCCTCTTGTCACTGGCTGCTCATCTTGCCACTTCTTCAATTCAGATGACCCTGATAGAACTTAATCCTTTAATTAGACAATTAGCACATCTCCACTGAACAGGATTTGTCCTTGTTGGTCTGGGGAAAGAAACTGCGCATCCTGGGGAAAAGAGGAAACAGCGAGTCAGTGTGTGGGAAGCGCAAAGAGAACTGGTTTAGCCTTTGTCAAGGGGCAGTGGTGATGTGGTCAGCAGTGCTCAGAGCCACCCTTTCTAGGAGGTGGCCAAGATCATTCTTAACAGTTCGCAAATGTACACTGGTTCTTAGGTTACTGAGGGAGGGACAGGTTGGACTCCTCTTTGGTGAGCTTCTACTTCTGCCCTTCCTTTCCTTCGCCTCTCAGGCTTTATAACATCGGCCATCATTCACGCTAGATTTCCTCTGTACTCATCCCTGCACTATACCCTCTCCCCCCGCTGGACTAGCCCTGTATTGCTCAACTTCCCACTCCCTTCTCTCTGGGCAGACACTGTCCTGAGCTGACAGCCCCAGAGGTGTCAGAATACAGCTCCAAGACAAGGCATAATCATAGCATAGAGACCCCCCACCTGCATGGCCCCATGGGCTCCAGGGATGCTGACAATTACGGGCGCTCAAGGACCAGGGGAATAGTCTTCCCTAAGTGCTTCCAGGGTGAAAAAGACTAGTTTGGCACCTCTGTCTGGGGCTTTAAGAGTTATTTTTGCCCTCAAAGTCTAATAGCAGGTTATTGGTAATTATAGAAAAAAAAATGGAGTGGAAATAAGGGGTTTTTTGAAGTTTTTTTTTTCTGATTCCAGTATTATATTTTGAATTTCCTATTCAGTTAGATACAAGTCCTGAGATCATGACCTCTATGATTATAGCAGGAAAAGGCTCCCATCATCCATGAGCCTATGATTTCCACTTTGTTTCTCTCCCTCTAACTGGCATAATTTCTCTGGACACTGCAGAGAAGGGATATTACCTAAATGCTTGTTTTGCAGGGTGCCATTTCCATGCATCAAGTTCACTCGCAATAAGGGTACACGGGGGCCCAGTAGATCTCTCTTCCTTGGTGCTTTATTCAGAGCACTCAGAATATTTGCTCTGTCAGATGCTTTCAGTGGCTCCCTACTGCCGGCAGACCGAAAGCTCCCTCCTTGCTGGGCCTTCCATTTCTTCTGCAAGTGACTTGCACACTTTCTCTCAGTCACTCTGTCTCATTCATTCATTCATTTCTCCATTCATGCCCATAAACATGGATTCAGTACCTCTTCTAATGTTGCAGAAGCTGTCCTAGGTTCTGGGGATATAATAAATGATAACTTCCTCTTCTGTTCTCAAAGATCTAACAATCCAGAAGAAGACAGGGATGTAAGTCAAAGCCACAAGAAGCACTGTCTGTGATAGGGAGATGGATGTCTGTTTAGAGCTGAGCAGGGCACAAGGAAGGAAGAGCCCTGGTTCACTCGGGAATAGGCCTGGAGGAGAACCCGACAGGTTTCACACAGCAAGTGGCTCCACCATGTTACTACACATGTTGAGAAGCCATTTCAAATGGAAGCAGTGTCCTGAGGAAAGCCAGAGGAATACTGACCAGAGTGTACTCAGGACTCTAAGCCAAAACACAGGTGGCCAGAAAAAGGCTGGAAGGGAGGGTGAAGTCCAGAGTCTACAGAGCAACATGTAGGCTGTAGGAGACATTAATGGATGCTGTGTTGTGTATACATACGTGTGTATGCTGAAGCCTATACTTGGGTAACAAACAGTGCACTGGGTGCCTAAAGGAGCAGCATAGCTATAAAGAATTCTTTAAACATGAAAAATATGAATAGCTTAGAAGACATCCAACCGACTGATTTTTTTTCTTATGTTAATCCCCATACATTACATCATTAGTTTTAGATGTAGTGTTCCATGATTCATTGTTTGTGCATAACACCCAGTGCTCCATGCAGAATGTGCCCTCCTCAATACCTACCACC
>NC_138381.1:31936635-32020256 GCF_054177405.1 Leptonychotes weddellii | reverse complement strand
CCTGGTGATGGGTATTGAGGAGGGCACGTTCTGCATGGAGCACTGGGTGTTATGCACAAACAATGAATCATGGAACACTACATTTAAAACTAATGATGTAATGTATGGGGATTAACATAAGAATAAAAAAAATGTGAAAGAAAAAAAAAAGAATGTTTTTGTTTCACTAACTAGATCATAAATTAGTTTAGGGACATATAGAAAAGTGGTAAAATGCTTGAACTCCAGAGTCAGGAGCTTGGTTGGGATCTGACTCTGACACTTATTAGCTGTGGGATCTTAAGCAAGTACTTAACCCCTCTATACCTTCTTTTCCATCATCTCAGGAGTATCCTTGATCCAGAGAACTATGAACTAAACAGACTAAAATTTGCATCTACCTTCAGAATGCAGGCAATAGAGGCAAAAACACGTGCGTAAAGAATAATAAATTATAGATAGTGGGTCAGACAGTAAGGACTCAAGGAGAAGAGCAAAGGGAGAAACCTGGATGTGCTGGTCTGTCTAAGAGGTCCTGAGTCAATTCTTGAGGGATTTTATCAAGGAAGAGAGCACGTGTGGAGTGATTCTGAGCCCATGCATGCTGTGTGGACAGAAGTGACAAGCAGAGGAGCCTGTTATGACTGGGGATGCGTAGGTCTAGATACAGGTTTATGTTCGTGGTAAAATGAAATTTATTTCTTTGAGCACATTGGAGGCAGTTTCCCTTAAGTGCATTGGCCATATTTTCTCAGCCTATATATGTTGTACCTGGTTTTATGATGGCGCAGATTACAGGACATAGAGACTACCCTGGAAAACATGGCATGTGACTGCCATGCCCACAGATATGCTGGAGGCAAGACAAAAGCTGACTAGGCCATTTTTCAAAGCTGAGAAGAGAGTGGGGGTGAGTTCTATATGTGCAAAAATTATCTTCATCACAAGGCAGGAAAAGAGACCTCTGAGGATGCTGTTAGCCTCCAGAGGAGGCTGCATTCCTTCAGTGGGTAATCAAAGGTACCAGAGAACCATTCAAAATGAGGAAGGTTGCATATGCATTGGGGCGGTCCATTAACCTCACGGCTTCCAATTCCGTGATATTAAATAGCAATTAGAACATCATACATTTATTTATTTTTCTGCCCCACCCCTTGGGCCCCTTGAAGTCACTTCATATTTTAGTCTTGATGGGACATAATAGAGCCAAGAATTGCAAACCCACCAGACTGGGGAGCTTTTGGGGGAAAGTCGCATGAAGGGCACATTTTTACTGCAGTAACTAACAATTATCTTCAGAGGTTTCAAAACCTGCCTCATAAATGTAACATTCCAATCACACTCTTACCATTTAATGGGGAGATATGAAAATTCAGTTGACAGGGATGTCGCTTCCATGAAGGTATTTTCATCTGGAATAGGCACTGAAGACACCTTTAGGAGAAAAAGCCCATGTGAACACACTCACTGGACTCATGAGTCTGATCCTGACTCTGTGGACCTCCCATCAGCCCTGCACATGTCCTCCCAAACAGAAGTGGTGCTCGCTCCCCACAGACTTTTCTTTCCTAGTCCCGGTCTGAAGTGCCCTGTCCTGTCCCAGCTATACTCTGCCTGCTGGAGCCTCTGTCCCTGCTTTAGGAGGACTACTCATCCCTCACAGCCCAGAGTGATTTGCCTTCCTCCCTGAAAACATCCCTTGCTTCTCCAGCCCGTTCTCATCTCTTCTTATTCTAATTCTTATGGCATTTAGAGCTTAAGCTTCATAATTAAATTCTAAATTATAGACCATTCTATTGATATTAATAATATGATTTTAACATAATGTGCTATGCACTATTACTTCAAGTACACAAAGCTCATATCCCAACTAGGAGCGCATAATGAAAAGGGCCTGTTAAGAATAACTGGGGGGGGGGGTGGACATTTCTGACATTGTATTGGGTCTTTAGGGGAGATATTTGGGCTGGGGTTCCCTTCGATGACGTTTAAGCAAGTCATATGTCTGCACTGATTTGTGAATGTGTCTGTGAGCATTTGTTTGAGTTGACTGTTCCTTTACTCTAGAAAAGCACTTTGGATTACATTTAATTCTAAAATACAAATTGAATGCATACTAAGGGTAAGATACAGTGCTAAGTTTGTTGATGGAGGAGAGGTAGGCAGGGGATGGAGGAAAAAAAAAAACACCTGAAAATGTATCAGAAATCTCATCTGAGATTCTGACTTATCTGTGCATACTTGTGAATTCTTGACACATAACCATCCCCTAGTGGGCCCAGGGGCTGTGAGTGCAGAGACCTGCTTCTGATGTGGGCATCAGCACAAAATGACAGTAGCTCTTGGGTCAAGTCACAAACTCCTTTGCTTTTAGATGCCATGCACTCAAAGCAGGTACAGAACAATTATTTCCAGAGTGACATCCACAATTAGAGGATGAAGAAGAGGATGAAGAAGATGATCCACTAAGGTGTGGGAAGAGAGTATCGGAACTTGTATTATTAGTAAAAGGATTAAATTTCTAACGTTTAATTTTTAATTTGCTTGGAGGCCTCTTCAGTCCTTCAGCCAGAGTCACCTAGCTCACAGTGGTTTTGAGGTGACCAGAAAGGAGGGTGAGGATTCTGTAGCACAGGGGATTTGGTGATGTGCCATCGCTGCTTTATTCTTTTAGTTTATATATGCCCAGGTAAGGGGATTTGTGGATTTACTATCTTCTTTTAACAAAACTGCCCTTCATAGAACAGAGAAGTGACTTATAATAATTGTGTGAAAAAACTGGGGACTGAAGAGAATGCTAACCATACAAGCCCCAGAGAATCACCTTGGTAGGACGGGCTGGCGCTCACACTTGTCTTCCTCACTCTGCCTTAGCCCCACTGCCAGGTAAAAATAAGGGTAATCCCATCAGATGTAAAGAAAGGTCAGTCAGTGAGCGGGAAAGTAAACACCCTCTGAAAACGGGTGTTTAGAAACGGTTCCATCTCTGTGTGATATTCTTGCCAAAAATTATGATTAAAGTTCTCCTATGTGAGAGCACACTGAAAATGTCAGGAAAATTTTTCTAACCTGCTTGACTTTAGATAAGCTAGAAACTGACTAGCAAAATTCCAACAAATAGTTTTGCTCTTTGGGTACATAGGATTGAAGAGTGAACGCATGACTACTCGGCAGAACCAATTGTGCCTTCATCCACAGGCATTGTGTGTCTTCCTGAAGTACCTTTAACAGGCAGAGCAGCCATGAAAACCAAGGATCAAAATAAACTGAAATCAGTGCTGGACCTTACAATTGTTCTATCACAATGTATTAAACCAAGACTTTCTGAAATGTGAAGCATATTCAGGCTCAAGGCTTTCTCTGGAAATATTACTATGAATAATGTTTTCAATTTCAGCAAAAGGTTAACATTAAATTGTGATTACATAAAATAAAAAGGCAAACGTTGATTTTATTTATTTCTCATTTTTAATTTATATTTTAATGTAAGTTTTACAACAAATACAACATATTAACTTATAATATGTATATATGTATATGCATATATACATATGTTTATCTATCTATTTTATTTATAGGGGGGCAGCAAGCTCAATTTTTTTTCCTGATGATGTATATGGCCAGAAACTGTTGGAGACCACTGGATTTGAGCTATATAAGCTGCTTTTGAAAGTATTCTATATGACCATAATAATAGTGATAGAGAATGCTATTTGAGAAGCAAAGTACAAGGCTACTGGACCACATGATTGATGATCAGTGAGGGCAATTAACTGCAAGCAGGTGCCAACAATAGATTTGATTAAAATGGGGATGGTTCAATTTTTCTAAAAGAATATGCTGCAGATTCTTCTCTCTCCTTCTTAAGAGCCTGTTGCACAACTCAACTTGCTTCTTCTTCCTTACTGCTCAGTGCCTGTTTGTGTTCACCCTCCTCTCCAAACTGGACAGCTCTTTGCCTCCCAAACAGAACTGGTACTCGCTCCCCACGACTTTTCTTTCCTAGTCCCGGTCTGAAGTGTCCTGCCCTGTCCTCCTGACCTTCTTGTTGTACCCAAATCTTGCTCATCCCTCCTGACCAAGGTCAACTCTCTTCTCTCCTTCAATCTTCTCAGACCACTTTAGCCCACAATTTTCTCTTTCTTTTCTAAACTAATAGTTTCTATCTCTGCCACTCATTTGACAATCAACTATATAATGCATTGTGACAGCTCTGATATTACATTGTGCCATAGCATTATTTCTCTCTTCTCTTTTTAGTTTTTTTTTTAATCTATTTCCTCTCACATTTTTCTTTATAACTGTAACTTCACTCAAACCTGCTTTTTGGTAGGGGTGATATTTTCCCCTTCTGATATAGTCTTTCTTAATCAGTGCTCAGTGAAGATGTTCAATAAATATTAGTTGTTAAAATAAAGGATGGGCAGTTCTATTGGATGTTGCATTTCTTCACCTGAAATTAGAATGACAAAATATACTCGTGGGGCTGATAGAAGGATTAAATGAACAATATATATAACGTGCAAGGCAGGGGCGCCTGGGTTGGTCAGTTGGCCTTCTGCTCAGGTCATGATACCAGGGTCCTGGGATTAAGCCGAGCCCCACATAAGGACCTCTGCTTCTCCTCTGCTTGCCACCCCCCCTGCTTGTGCTCTCTCTCTCTCTGTCAAATAAGTAAATTTAAAAAAAGTGCAAGGCAGAATGCCTGCTGCTTGGTAAACCCTGGTAAATTTTATATTCCCCAGAATTAACTCATTAATGAAAAGTTTTATGTCACAAAACCACTTGGTTATTTTGAAGCAGCAGTTGGACAGGAATGAATGATTTGAGTCCTGCTTTATTCATTTATGCACTTACATCAGTCACTAAAGAGGAGGTTTTATTTTTTATTTTTTTTTAAGAGGAGGTTTTAAATTTGTATTTCAGTGTGCCTTTTCTTCTTATTTTATCAATTATTATTCTCTGAAGTTTTCTTCCTATGATCAAGAGGAGAGATTATAATTTTCTTGACTCATTGATAATTGATGCTAATAGTATGATGGTCTCTCTGACAATTCAATACACTGACCACCATGAAAACACACACACACACACACACACACACACACCTGCAGTGCCCTTAATCAGACCTGAAGCTTCCTGCTGACAGATATTTAACTCATTAATTCTGTTTGGCTGTTGGTCTGACACCATCACTATAATATAATATGAAGTGCTAATTATCACAAAATCCAATGATACAATTTACCAGGAGAGAAAAACCTGTTTTTCTTTCTTTATTGGGAGCTCCTGCTCCTTCTCTTAAATTTGGTCAGCATTTACTATGATAGAAGAGGAAACCGCAGTTACCACATTTGCCTTGAGCCCTAACTAATGCGAACCACAGTTCACTCTCAATCTCTGTTATTTTTCAGATAATTCAGCACATCACTGGGTGCTTAAGAGTTTCTGTTGGTAATCTAAGAAGACAAAACAAATCTGAGATCCTGTATCCCCTCGCACAGGTCCTGTGACGATAAGCAGCGGAGGCCTGTCCCTCCCTCCTGGGCTCTGAATCCATTTGTGAGTACAGGCACTGAAGAGCTGGCCATCCATTTCATCCTGTTTCCTAAATTAAATGGGCTGGTCAGTTTCAATATTCCTCTCAGGTCCAGATTTCTTAACAATAAAGCCACCCTTGCCAGACTTCCTTAGAAGAGCGTGTGTGGCTCCCGAAGTCTGGAAACTGCCCGTTGCCACCTGGTCCAGGCCGCTGTTCCTAAGCCCACCCACAGCGGGGCAGTGCTTGAGAGAATCTCCTGCCTCTCCCTGGTGATCACCTCGCTGCCAGGGTTCTACTAGTCACCGAGTCCTCCTATTGACCCAGGCGAGGTCTAGTGACCCCGGAAAGGCATTTTCTTTTCCTGTAGTCAGTTAACAATCGAGAAGCCATTTTTGTACCCGGAGGCATCATTAACCTCATCCATTCATTTGCCAGCCCAACTAAACCGTGAGTTTTCTTTCTGTTTCTCTCCCCACTTCACCCTGCCACAGATGTGACCTAAACTCCTGAGCCCCTGGGGGGCGAGTGGGGAGTCAGAAAGGGTGGGGCTGGTGTGGGAGAGGGGGCAGCTGTGCGGGAGAGGAGGGTGGGGGCACGGGCAGAGCTGCCCAGGGCCCCTGGAGTGAGCCCTCTGCCTGTCAGGCCATCCCTCTCCCTTCTTTCAATACAACTCCCGTCACTTGATTCCTTAGTCCCAGGAGCTCAAAGAACGCAGCAGTGGGAGAAGAAAGGCAAGGGAATTTTCCAGGGCACAAACCTCCTTAAAAAGTTCCCTTTAACTATGTGCAATGAATGAAATATTGAACAGCCAGGATAGTATTTTAAAAAGGGATATTAAACAACAGTGCAGGACTGTCTGGTTATATTACAATGTCTATCTTTTCATGTGTCAGCAACAAGTAACGCTGAAGGAGGCCTAATTAACATATTCACATTGGTACAGGTAGTAAAACAGTTATGCTTTGCATTGCTCAGGATGTTCAGAGCTGAAATAGATAAACTATGTGGGAGACTAGTAATAGGTAATTATTCTCTACTTACATATTCAGCCTCATAATTCTAAATTAAGGTAAGTGGAAAAAGCTTATAAAATATTCAAAGCTCCTTTATCTTTCCTCCTCCCTCTTATTAGAAACTGTGCATGAATTTGCATAGAATAAACTGAGCTCATAAATCAAAGAAGAAACTGCAAGAATGCTCTTTGTAAGTTATAATTTAAGGTTAACTGTAGCACATTTTGCTTACTGTATTATTAATGACTTTCGTTCACTCATGACAAGATTACATATTAAAAATTGTTGGTAGACAAAACTCAGTTCATAATCAATTTGCTTCTTAATGTGAGCAATCTGCGTGCATCCCTACAGCAGAGGCAGGTTTAGCGGGGATAATGGAAGGAGCGCCTTGGGAAGGACGGTTCTCCCACAGCGGGGCTCCCGCAGGGGCGTGATTGACAGGCAGCTCCGAAAGGGGCTTGAGTGGCTGCTGAAGGGCGAACCTGGACGCCTGCAGTCAGCGCCCGGGCTGCTCCCCGAGGCCGCGAGTTGGGCTCCACACTGAACCAGCCTCCTCTCTCCGTCTTGCTCCCCCAGTGCTGGGTACTTTCCAACACTGGCCGGTGCTCGGTGTCTTTTCATCCTCCCATTCTCATTTACGAAAATTCGTCACATCTCTTTACTAGAAAATGTATTTCTTTTCCACTATTAAGCAAACTCAATTTCCATACGCTTTCTCAAACAGTTGCCCTTCTCATTTCCCCTTGTTCTCCTTCCTCCGTTTCGCGGTCTGTTTAGATTTCCAGCCAGGTCCTCTCCGCACTCTTGACTTCTGGGTCTCATCATTTCCGCTCTTCCTTGGAAACGCTCCTTCTCCTTCACCAGAACAAAGGATCGCCAACCCTGTCCCTGCAGCCACAGCGCCCCCCTCCTCCGCCCACCCTAGGGTCAAGTCTTCCATTCTAGTCTATTGAGATCCTCGCTGCCTTCTGAAGCACTTACCCTCACTCCCAGCCGGAGAAGCAGAGAGACCCACAGGATGTTTCCGGGTTATTTTACCGGCAGTCAGCATGGGCGGGTTTGATCTTATACTTGAATCTTGTGCTTCAGCCCTGGCTCGGCCTCAGGTAGATTTTTGGAGGGAGACAAGCTTGCGTGTCTTCTGAATGTGTAGGAAAACATCCGGAAATCGTACAGTGGAGTGTTACAATGCTCTATTTCATTAGCGTTTTTAATCCTAGCATTATAGATTCAGATGAATTGGCACCCATTTATCTACAGAATGTGTTCAGATTATGTCAAAAGCCTAATCACACTGGAAACACTTGAGGTTGCTGCTCCTTGGGATGAGGAACCTCTGATGTAGACATAGTAGTAACCTCTACAGTCCAGAAAGCCTTGGCTATAGATTCTAAAATATCACCAGGGGGATCAGGGTGGAGAACTGTATCTTATTTGATACCAATTTCTAAGTAACAGGACTGACTTCCTGTCTTGTCCTCTCTAGACTCAGAGGTCCTCAGCCCCAGCACCCCGACATGCAAATACTCCAGAGAAACAGGAAATATTCAGAGGGACTTAATCCATGACCCCTATATCCTTGAACTCGGCACAGCCTACTCAACGGAGCTCCAGGCTTATGCTTTCAATGTCCTGCCTTACGTCTCCTTGCAGTTCCCACATAGCACCTCAAAATTACCAAGTCCCTCCCTTGTTCCCCATCCAAACAACCCCTTGGACATTCTGTCCCCAAATATGACCATCATCCATCTAGTCCCCAAGCCACCATCTTATGAGTGTTCCTCATAAGCAGCTTCCAGGCTCCAACCCTCACAAGTCTACCCAACATCTTGCCCTCATGTGCAACCCCTGGGCCTTAGCTTAGCACAGGCTCTCATCTGGGGGCCACTGTAATCATCTCTTGGCTGGTTCTTTTGCTGAGGTTATTAACTCCCTATCTAACATTTACGCTGCTGTAGGATGGTTTTCTAAAACAAATTTTGGTCATGTCATTTCCTTATTTTAAATCCTTCACTGACTCTTTGAATATCTCAGTTGTGGATACATAACACTTTATGATCTTCCTCACACCTACCTTTCTATTATCCTCTGCTTTTCAACTACAGGCTTGTCCAATTCAAATCGAACATTTCTCTCCTATCCTGTCTGTGGGTCTCTGTCTCTCCTCTCTCTCTCCTGTAACACCTAAATTTTAGACATTAACTCTTTTTATTTCACATTTAGCCAGAGGCAGAGCTTTTTTTCCTGTAATGTTGCCAAAATGTTAATTTAATTCATTAAAAATGTATTGTGCATCTATTATGAAATTCTAGGAGTTGGGGGCGGTGAAGACAGTTGAGTAAAAGCAGAGAGAACAGGAAAACAGAGAAGACCCAGTAGACTTAGAGAATCGTTATCAGCCCCTCTTCCCTTCCAAGAGCATAGCAATCAGAAGCCCCAGGGAAAGGTCCTGCTGAGCAGGGGCCACTCTGCCCTGGGACCAGCTGCCATTCTGGATGGTCTGACCTGTCTCCGGGTGGAGACTGAGTGATAGATTCAAAGTGATTGGCGCACAAGAGCTATTCTCCCAGTTTTTCAAACTCAGAGACTCAATACTTAAAATTAACACTTGAAATGGGACTCTTGTTATTATGGCATTTCTTTTTCACCCAGTTCCATAACTCTAGCGGAGCTGCTAGGCTAATTTGCCCAGTTCAGTTTGTCACAGGCCAGTGTTTGGTTCCTCTCTTGCCAGGAGGTTCATCACAGGAGAAGGCTTTCATGTTCATTGAAGTGCCACATTGCCTTGAACCTTGGGGCAACAGTGCTCCAGCAAGCCTGGAGAGAGAAAGGTCCCTGCTCCCCATCTACATGAGTTTGCATTCTCGTTTTGAGTGGAGCATTCCCAGAATATGCGGGAGTGGGAATTAAGAAAAAAGGGAACAAAGGTGAGGGGGCTGCAGGGGGGTGGGTGGGAAGAACAGAATGAATGTCTGTATTTATGCTACTTGCTATAGACGGACAGAAAACTGTAAACATTACAATATGGAATTGCTTGGTAGCTCATTTGAAAGTTACCCTCCAAAGTCACAAAATCATTCATAATTAATTGTTGATTGATGCAGATGTATGCCACTGGAGTTCCGAGGGGGTGAGATCAGTGTGGACTGAGGCAGTCCGGAGGACCCCGAAAGAGGACCACACTGAAGTATGGAGTGGGAGGAGCAGTGTGGTGAGGGAGTGAAGGCAATGGTGTCCCCTGGGTGACAGGAACTCACACTTCCCTGACGCTGCCCAGATGGTGGGTGGAAGCAGAAGATAAACCGCATTTGGGCAAACTGTCCTTGACGCAGTGCACGTGGAGAAAACCTTTCTTGAGGGTTGTGCTGAAGTCCCCTGGGTCTAGTCCTCCAGCTTGTATTCAACTCTGTGTTTTGTATGGAAGTATATAGAGAGCTTCTTCATTTCCCTCCTATCTAATTCCATTCCTCTGGAGGGTGCTCACTGCTATCAACACTTTGTCATGGATTTTTCCAGCTCTCTTTTTATTCATTTACATATGTAGATACCCCAGATACATATTCATGTATATACGCACATCCATAGAAATTCTAAACCTAAATGGGATCATCTCTATATATATACTTCTAATGAGTTGCTTAATTTATTGCTTACACATGTACCTTGATGATCCTTCCTTGTCAGTTGCATTCATTCCTTTTAGTTCCACAGTGTTCTATAATATGGACAACTCAGTATTTATTTAAGCACAATGTTACTGATGGGCACTTAGGTCATTTTCAATTTTTCCTTAAGGCCAAAAGCATCTTGATATCTACAATTTGGGACCAAATATGTGTTTCTCTGTAGGACAGGTTCATAAAAGTAGAACTGCTAATTTTGGTAAAAAGCCACTGGATTACCAAAAAGTATATAATATGTGCCCATTTCCCCACATCAATGTTATTATTTTCCACTTTTAAAATTGATGTGAAAAATGGTATTTTATTATTGTTTCAAAATATATTTTCTTGGTTACTAGTGAGGTTTAATATATTTTTTATGTGATTGGTTATTCAACTTTCTCAGGTCTATTTTTATTGCCCCGAAGAAGCCATTTGTCTCATTTCTATTCCTCATTAATTAGAGCTAAATTGGTTTGACTTCCACTGAATTTTTCCTAACCATCAAATGCCTGAGCCAAGTAATGTGAAAGTGTTAAGTGAGTTAAATAATCAATTGATCAATATGTATTCACTAGGCAATTAATGCCTCTAGTCTGTGCTGGCTATTGTTGGGGATATGGCTCTGGCTTTTAAGAAGCTTATGTGATCTTTTAGGGTGATAAGACTCAAACTGTAATCAATGACAGTACTGCTGTTTACTAGACCCCAAGGACTGTAGACAACAGGGAAGAGAGGGGCTCTGTAGTTTGGAGTAGCTGGGAGAGGCTTACTGAAGGAGAGGTAGTTGCACTTAACCTTGGAAGCGGGATGTTGGAGGAAGATTAGTGCATTTTAGACAGGAGAGACTAGTGTAAGCCAGGGTACTAAGTGGGTAAATTGTGGCTTTTAGAGGGTAGCAAGGAGTGCAGCCATCTTAAAGCCCAGATTATGGTTAACCATAGGATTCCATGAATTCTTGAGCTGCTGTGAATACTCCCCCAGCCCCATCGTACACACAGAGACTCTGTTTCAATCAATCCAGCTAGGTGGATTTGCCTCTGCTCATTCCTGTGGTAATTTGCCTTTGTGAGGCTGTGTGTCAGGGAGTTCAGCTTTTAGGCTCCCGGCTCAGGGGGGCAGATAAGGACAGGGCGAGGCTCTACCCTTCAGAACTCCACTGGATCCCCCAGGAAGCTGCTGGATCTGGGACCTGCCTGATTGCAGCCCCTAAAGCCTCATCATTTTGTCCAGAGGTGCCGTTGCTGCAATTACAATCCAAACCCAGAGTCAATTACTCACTGTGTGAATCACCCCCAAAAGATTGCTTTTTCCTTTTCCATTAGTATCACACATAATTGCACTCTGTATGGTTCCTAAACTCTTATTCCTGACTTCAATGTCCATGAGGATCTGGGGTGATTATAAAGTCCCTTCACCTCCTATCACTGACCTCACTGACACTTTCCATAAAGTTCTTGTACTATTTTCTTCATTAACAATACACCCACCTCCTACCATTAATTCTTCAGCTCCTTGTGAGGAAAGAATCACTGTGTTTTCCCTGCTGCTTTTTCCCATATGCTCATCCTTTCTTCTTTGTCTTTGTCTCCTTATTAATGGGGAATGTTAACACTCACGTACCCTAGAGTTAGTCGTAAGGATGGTTGTTGATTTTAATGGTTCTGGCTTTCTGTTTTATAGCCACTATCAACAGCAGACCCCACACTTGCCCATCTCTTGGCCCTCAAGATCACCACAAGCTGCCCCAGGGCATGACCTCTTTCAGGCTTTCTCTCTGACTTATTCTCAAGCCGCAGCTCACCCCTGCTTTCCCTCTCCTCTTGCCCTTCAGGGTGGCTGTCCTGGGTATCACCTGCCTGGGGGCTTATGAAATGAGAGCAACCGGTTCATCATAAATAATTTAGCAGCTGCTAACTACCACGACATGGATTACCAAAGGTGAGTCATGGCGAGTCTTCCACAGCAACAGAGATGGAGAATGGGAAGAGGCAAGAGAGATGGTTGGGTAAGGTATCAACCTAACTAGATGACGGAAGGGTAAGGAAAGTCTTCCACCTGCTCTCCAAAGGGCTGTGGGGACTCCATTCCATATTTGGGCCAGAGCTCACATGTAAAAGGCCCAGTCTGGTAAAAACATTTTTTTCATTGGTAGGGAATTTTGGGCAGTGGTGATATTTCAAGAAAATCAAAATAGTAGTGGCTCTTAGAGACATTTCATGTGGAACTCATCTACCAGCAGAGGAGTAGATGGGGCGGGGGGGGGGTGAGGCATTCAAAGGGCAGTCAGAGCAGAAGTATGACATAACACAGTGTGTGAATATTCCAGGCAAGCAGATGAACTTTCAGGTCAGGGCCCAGGGCAATGAAGTCCTGGCAGCCCAAGCCAAGGGACATCACTGAGACCGAGCAAGCAGAGCAGGGCATCAGAGCAGCCATGCAAGGAGTATAAGGGTGTTCAGAGAACACAGCCAAGTCCAGAGTTACTTAGGAGTTTCATTAGTTTTTTTCTCCACAACTGAAGTCTCAGTCTAATTCAACAGGGTTTGTTGTGTTTTGTTTCTTGCAAATTGCCATCATCAAATCTTTTTACTTTAGTTTCCACAAAAGGAAGAAAGAAATAATTATATTTCTTTTGCATTCATATTTTATCAGTTTGCATATTATTTCATTAAAATGTGTCATTTTAATTAAAAGCCCCAAATGCCAAAAATATGTTTGGTCATTAACACAACTGGACTCTTGGTGAGTATGGAATTCACAGGTGGGAACAGAAGTATGTGGACAAAACCAGAGCCTCGCCTCCCAGTCACACATGGTTAGTATGCTCTGGGCATAAGAGCAAACACCAATTAATCCTAAGTGTGAGGTAAGTGTCACCTACTATCCCTCACTTGACTGACTCTCAGCCAAAATAAGGAGTAAGGAGCATAACGTCCTGAAGGATGAGAGATCAAGAGTTCAAGGAGGAAATGTGGCTGAAGGATTAAGGATGGTAAGAATTGCTTATAATCGGGGGCGTCTGGGTGGCTCAGATGGTTGGGCGTCTGCCTTCGGCTCAGGTCATGATCCTGGAGTCCTGGGATCGAGTCCCGCATCGAATCCCGCATCGGGCTCCCTGCTCGGCGGGGAGTCTGCTTCTCCCTCTGACCCTCCTCCCTCTCATGCTCTCTGTCTCTCATTCTCTCTCTCTCAAATAAATAAATAAAATCTTTAAAAAAAAAAAGAATTGCTTATAATCGTATATATATACCTACAAGTGTGTATACAAATGTGTGTGCGCACGTGCACATACGTATGGGTGGGTGTATTACAAAGAAATAACTTCTGATGTTTGTGAAATCAACTGCAAGCAGAGTGGTGAAGTTAGAGACCAGGTTATAAAGAATTAAGGAGTATTTAGATGCCATGGCAGTATAGCTAGCAAGTGCAAATCATGCTTCTAAGGAATTAGGTGCCCAGGTAAAGGAGAATGAGAGGTAGTTCAGTGGAGGAGCGAGGGGAGATCAAGACAGATTTTTTTGACATAAAGAAGTCAAGGTCATGTTTATAGCTGAAAGTAGCATGCCAATGGAGAGGGATATTAGAAGTGAGGAGGAAATAGAATGAAGTGGGATAGCAGAGAAAATGTGCTACAAAATCAAAGGCAGATAATTCAGATATCAGCACACTAGGTGATCAGGAGAAACCCTAAGACAAAAGCAGGGATGTATAAAAACCCCAGGACAAGATTCTGCAACCTCTCCAAGAAGAGAATGCAGATAGAGAGATGATGGATGGATGGATGGATGAATGGATGGATGGATGGGTGAATGGGTAGATGGACGGATAGAACATTTCTCATGCAGTGAGGTTAGTGGGGGTAATATGCGTATAGTGATGATAAAAAAGAGGGAATAACTTTTAGGTGGATCAAGAAAGGCTTACCAGATAAGGAACATATTGAAATGTAGACTAAAATACGAAAAGGGATTTTCCAGGCAAACTAATGGGAAGGAAATTCTGGCCAGGGAAATAACAGGTTTGAGTTCACGGAGGTGGAAAATGCAGAGTTTTGACTAGAGGTTTGGTGTGGCTTCTGAGCAGTATACTTGAGGACGGGGACGAGGCTGAAGCTGGACAAGTTGGCAGTGACAAGATCTTATTTTAAAATTTTTATTCTTATGATAAGGATTGGGTTTTACCATATAGTTTGGGGACCTCAGCCTGGCATTGATTCTGGAAACTCTGATTCATGTCTATCATGGAGTTACAGACATGATGCAATGGGGAGACACTTGGTAACCATAACGTTCTTCTCATGGCATTACTTTCTGTCTCCTGTTTTGAGGAGGTCTTTCTGCAGCCTCTTAAAGAGACATGCAAGATTTGAAGCATAAAGTGGAAAGTCCTTGTTCCATACTTTAGGCCTAATGAGAATTCTCAAAAGATGTATTTTTTTTCTGATCTAGAAAACAAGGTCAAAGTGATGTACAGGGTTAAAATGTACAGGCTATCTTTATGTACAATAAAGCATTTTTAATATTCAGAAAGAAGAAAGAAAGGGGAAAATAACAAGGAGGCTTCTGTCTGAGATCCCAAGGCAGACGTAAAAGGCTGGAAGAGAAGATAAATATGAGCTATCGGCAGAGAAGGAGAATTGCTCTCCTTAACCCAGGCAGGGGAGAATGCGTCCTAAGGAAAGAAGGGTTTAGTAAGACTTTCTGAGGCTTCTGAAGCTCCTATGAGTTTTCTTTCCTTTTTTTTTTTTTTTTAAACATCGACCAGAAAGCTTTGTTATCTAGGAAAGGGTAAAAGGATGTCTGGCTGAATTGGAATTGACAAAACTAGGCAACTCAGAGAGGGCAGTCTCGGGAGCAGCCTTTAACCACAAAAGAGATATTGAAGGCGATGCAATCGATGGAGTCGGAGCGGGCACAGGAGGAAGATGATGAAACCCATCAAATTCGATCACTGGGCAGGAGTGGTCAGCGTCAGCTTCCTCGGGAAGGGTCACTCGATGTCAGCCTCCATTCAGGGGCTTTCACCGCCCCTGCTGATTACTTTCTTAGGATCATAAAGTTTGAGTGTCGGGAGGGAATAGCACATGCTGCCTGCTCCAAACTTCTTTCTGGGACTGGAACATCTCTCACTCACTGTGGCTTATGTGAGTGGGTTTGCTGGACTCATGGGTTACAGAATTGCTGACTCAGCTGCCTTGAGTACTTGACTGGTATGACCTCTCTCCCTGAAGACACATTCATTCATTCATTTGTTCGTTCGTTCAGTCAAAATGTATTCCTATCCATGGTAGGTTTCAGGAAATCTGGCTAAAGATCCTTTGCAGTTTTCCCATTAAGAGGTGGAGTCTCTTTCCCCTGACTGAGCCCTTGACTAAGCCTACCTGAAGAGGGAGGGTGAGCGACATGAGGAGAGACACCCCAATGGTCCCAGCCGTCTCCACCGTGTCTGAGGCCAGACATGTGCGCAAATGCAGCTGACTCCATGTGGAGAGAAACGGACTCAGCCGAGCCCAATCCCAGATGCTAATCCAGAGGGTCTTTAGCAAACAAAGGGGCTCAAAATAAACATTTAAACCAATGCCTTTTGAGGTAGTTTATTATGCAACACCAGCTAAGTAATATGCATCGAAGGACAGATTTAGGAAGACTCAAAGTGGAAGGGATACAGAAATCCTTTCTGCTGAGTCTCTCAGGGAAGCCAGAGGCTCACCAAAAAAAGTTTAAGGAGAAGATAACTATCTTAAAACTGTCCTAAAAAATGATCTATGAACATCAAGAATTCAATCATAGCATTCAGACAGAACTTCAGATAAATGTTGATTGCACTTAGAAAACACCCATCCAAACGACTGCATTGTAACAAGGAAACAATGGTATGCATGGCATCTATAAAGGTACCTATCAGAAGCTAAGGAAATGTAGTGTTCTCTATCGCTAGAAGGAGGAGATGGGGAATGTGTTTTGGCATCTCTGGAGTGATAGGTATGTGTCTGTAGCAGAGTGGGATATATCCGGCTATGAACTTGATTATATGTCGAGGTCACCCCCTTTCTCTCCTGCTGTTTCCCTTTCATCAGACAATTCTAGGATTATGATTTGGCTTCCGGTATATACTTGTCCACAGGGGAGAACATGCTTATCCATAAACACTGACATCCCATCTACTTAATAGTTATATTTCTCATTGTAAATTAGTGAATTGGGCTTCTGTGTTTATAGATTATCTCAGTAAGCTTGATTAATGCATTTGTTCTGCTACAAGTCTGATTTCAAGCCTGTAAGCCTAGGGTGCAGAAAATGGTAAATTCACCAAACACACGCTCGTTTTTCTTGAATGCCAATCAAGCTCCTCTACTGGTAATACTTGACCTCATTTGCACCTTTTCTTCAAACTGTAGCAGAGCCCAGGTCTCGTGATGCTCAGACCAATGCTCTTTTCACTTCTCCGTTTGGTTAGTTACAATGCTAGCTACTGTTTTTTTTTTTTTTTTTTTTTTTTAAGATTTTATTTATTTATTTGAGAGAGAGAGAATGAGAGACAGAGAGCAGGAGAGGGAGGAGGGTCAGAGGGAGAAGCAGACTCCCTGCCGAGCAGGGAGCCCGATGCGGGACTCGATCCCGGGACTCCAGGATCAGGACCTGAGCCGAAGGCAGTCGCTTAATCAACTGAGCCACCCAGGCGCCCCTAGCTACTGTTTTTTGAGGGTTCACTAGGTGCTAGGCATTGCTTTTCCAGCTTTTCATGGATTACTTCATCCAGACTTCACAATGACTGTAGGAATACTGTATTCTAATTTTACAGATGAGGAAACTGAGAGCCAGAGAGTTTACTCACTTTCACATTGGTAGAAGAAACAGAGCAGGGACTCAGACCTAGGAAGTATGATTCAGAATGCTTACCCATGACCACCAAGCTACATTGCTTATCCAACCAGGGATGAGGCTGTCTTTTTTTCATACCCCTTCTCTTTAAGAAGAAATCCAGAACATCTCCATTTATCAGATTAAGTCCAAAGTCCTCTATATGGCTTTAAAGGCACTTTCTAATCTGATCTCAATCTATTTGATAGAACTTCAACTCCTATGTTTCATTTAACCTTGACAATTACTTGAAGTGCTTTATACGCAGACATCAAGCTCCATGATGACAGAGAAAAAAAAGACGAATAAAAGAATTTATAATCGAAATAGGAAGATGAAACACAAACCTGTGAAAATATAACTAACAAAACAAGGCAGAAAGTAAATGATACTGTGAACATTTATAGCAAAAGAAACTCACTTTTGAATTGGGGATGCTGATGACTTAGAGAAGAGATAGGGTATAAGGTCACCTCAATGAGGATTGTACTAGACTGAGAGGAAGAAGAAAACAATTCATTACAGATAAGAAGAACAGTATAAGTAAAGACAAGATCTTAAAACAGCCATGGTCATTATGGGAACAAAAATGCGTAAGTGTGATAAGAACAAGGACTATGATTGTAATTAATGTGAAAAAAAAAATAGATCACAGCTGGGTTGTGGACAGGTTAAGAGATTTAGACCTAAAGTGAAGGTCTGATCTGAGAAGACAAATTACATATTGTGATTTTAGCACATTCACAATGAGTTGACTGTTAAAACCTTGAGAATTGAGAGATCTTCATTGTAGATTTCCAAAGGGGATTGGTGGTTGAGAGGACTAAACTTCAGCTCTATGTTCTTACCTGATAATCTGGCAACTCTGACGGAGAATAGTGAGATGCCATGGACACTAACTAAATTGGTTTCCTATGGTGCATTCTGTGTCTTAACATTCACTTGAAATGCTCCTCAGTTGATGATTTACAGGGTCACATATGTTTGTGACAGGCCTAGTATATATACTCTTAAATGTTTGTAAAGCTCAACAAGATATTAAAGGGTTTGAAAATTTCTTCTTCACAAAAATGTGTTAAGCTCTATTTAGTATAGTTTTTGTTATTGTTATGGAATTTCTCTTGATTCTTGTAACCGCTATTACCATCGCATGGGTTAGGGTTCCCTTCTGTTGAAGCTTTGGAAACCTTCCTTTTAATTGATGTCCTTCATGAAATACATTCTACAATATATCTTATCGCTTTTGGGGACAGAAGACAGAGCACACAACTAGCAACGGGGCATGACTGGGCCCCATGACTGGCCAATAGTGTGACTTCATATGAAAAATGGAATTGGATCAACATTTCCTTATAGGATGAGTGGGGCTGATGACTTCTGATTCTTCTCCAATAAGCACCACAGGATTTAACTACATACTGATAGTTTTGCATGTACAAGACTAGTTAGTGGTTTTATAACTTAAAGTTTTAGTCTGAATACTGAACCAAGTCAAGACTGTGTTACTGTTATGAACAAATAATATATCTGTACCATCTTCTTTGGATTCAAGTGACCTGAAATAGCACGGCTTCTGCCTTAGCCCCTAATCTTAGGGGAATGAACCTTAAGAATAAGAAGACATATACCTATCACCAGTTGCCCTAAAAATGAGCTATGCAAAGGTCCTGGATTGGGCACCTGGGAAACAGTGGGGGCTCAGGGATTAACTCTGTATTGACTGGGGCAAGTCTGGTCCCTTCCATTTGCTGCAGTTATATGACATTTGGAAAACAGATTTTAGACTAGACCAGGGTCAAAGTCCTCTCTTGATCTAAGACTGTATGACCACAGTGCACAAAAGCATTGCTCTACTCTCATGGCCATGAAGAAGGAACTTTTGGGAATGATGGAGAGTTTGGAATCCCACTTCATTCTGAAGAGACTTTGAGTGTTTCTTATCTTACCTCCTTCCTCACATGTGTAAACTTTCATTACAGCAAAGAGTTCAAATTTAGCTTGTGAGCATGAGACCGGAAGCTTGGAGGTTTTTATGATTAACATCCTAGTAAGTCTCCAAAGCCCATCTCCAGTGATTTGAGCCCTGTTTGCCTTCTCTGGACCATTTATCCACTCTGCTTTTGATATCTGTGTACCACCTTTGAATTCACTTCCTAACTACAGAGGATCTGCCATATTAGTTCCTGAGCTCCAGAATTCAGGGACCATCATGCCTTGGCTTCTCTAAATCCCCAAAGAAGCAACCCCCTTCCCAGAGTTCCAAATAACGAAATGTAAAAGCTGGTTTGGGCAGCTCAAATGTAGTGACCTCAACTTGTCTTTCAGTTTTTTGTTTTTTTTCTCTAGGTGACTTACCAACAGATTAATGGTTGGGGAGGTTTGAAGAGAGTTAGAAAGGTGGGAATGTAACATGCAAAGGGAATGGCCCCATGGATAACAGTCTTTAGGAGAGGGTCTGGTTTAAAAAAAAAATGTGCCAAGTTTAGGAAGTACAGCAAATCTTTTATTCTTTATTGTTCCTTCACTAGGACTGAGAAATCTTCTCATGGAGTTGGCAGTGAGATAGTCAACCAACCCCAGGAACGCCAATATGTCAAAAGGAAACCTTTTCCCTTCAGCAAATAAAATATTAAGAGGGCTCAACGAAAGCCAGTGGGAAGTGGCCTGGAGAAGGAGATGAAAAATTAATTTTAATGCATGGGAGACTAAGTAATTCACTTATTTCACAACCTCAATCAATTTTAATATTTTAGTATTTAATGTGAATGTGGTGCCTCTCCAATAATATTTTAAAAGTTGTTTCTCCCTTTTTGGCTTTTGTTCTACTAGTACTTTCTATTTTCTTAGGCATTTTTCTTCGTGTCTCGATAGGGAGGTTCCAGTGGATTTCACATTACTCAAGGCAGGTATCTACCCTCACCTCTTCTTACCAGTTTTAGAAGTTATAAAATTACCAAATAGGGAGCAAAGGCAGTGGGGAAGACCCCAAACCAGCTTTTAGGCAGGCTGATTTTTGGAGAGGCCACTGAACCCCAAGAGCATCTCAAGTTTTCCGGGACAGGCCATTGTGTGGAGAGCAAAATGGAGTCATTTAGTCATTAGTTGCTCAGATATCAGTCCAAGAGGGGAAGCTGTCTGCCTTTCTCCACAATTTAGACACTTATCTTACAAATTCACCAAGCTCCGTGATTTCTGAACAATGCCAGCTGTTAGGGAGCCATTTCCCTGGCATTTTCCCCATAATTTGATTTGAAAGGAAAAGATTAAACTCAGTCCGACCCAGAACTGTCAGCCCAATGCCCTCAAAGAGTTTGACAGGAAAAGAGAAGAAAAAAAAAACAAACAAAAAAACCAGCCTTGCAGACTCTTAGATGAAGAAATCACCTGTACCTGTGCATTAAGGAGGACAGTAAGACACAGTCCATAGGCCAGACAATGAACGTGGATGGGACCAACCATGGAGATTTCTCTTCCCAGAAAGATGGATTAAAGTGAAGGCTAAACTCACTGTCCATAATGACCAACTTTTGGGTAATGTTAATTTTAGGGAGAAAGTTTAGATTGCATCTAAATGGTGATCAGCTGGTATGAGTATGCTAGCATTTTAAAGATAGTTAAAACACCCAAGTTTTCCAGGTTGTGGTGATGCCTCTTCCAATTTAATAATAAGCATTCTATTTATTCTTCCAGATCTGGGTAAGTACGAGTATCAGAATGTTTATACTTTGTTGAATGCTTGTTGTACTTAACTTTCCCCTCACAAGAATGATTTAGATGATAATTTTACCTGTGCTTCTCTGGTAAGATCATTGATTCCTAGAGAGGTTAACTTGTTTGAAGTGAAGTAGCTAATAAATGCTATAGCTGGGTTTTGGTCCAGCTTCAAATCCTGGAGACTTCGTCAATGTATTATGCATTGTCCCTGTAAAAAGAAGTGGAGAAATGTTATAAAAATTCTAATCCAACAGTATGGTTTTTCAGTTATATTATTGTTCATATTTTTTCAAAATATAAGCACTTTAAAATATCCTTCTTGAACTTGGTTCCATTGCCCTTCTGCCCATGCCTGTCTCTCAGTTTATTAAAGGACACTTTGAGGAGACCACTGTTGCCTCTGTTAATACTACTTCTCAAGGTAGGAGCAACTCAATTATGTCTTTTTTTTTCTTTTTTTCCTTTTTTTTTATTATTATGTTATGTTAATCACCATACATTACATCATTAGTTTTTGATGTAGTATTCCATGATTCATTGTTTGCATATAACACCCAGTGCTCCATGCAGTACGTGCCCTTTTTAATACCCATCACCAGGTTAACCCACCCCCCTCCCCTCTAGAACCCTCAGTTTGTTTCTCAAAGTCCATAGTCTCTCATGGTTCATCTCTCCCTCCGATTCCCCCCCTTCATTCTTCCCTTCCTGCTATCTTCTTTTTTTTTTTTTAAACATATAATGTATTATTTGTTTCAGAGGTACAGGTCTATGATTCAACAGTCTTACACAATTCACAGCGCTCACCATAGCACATACCCTCCCCAATGTCTATCACCCAGCCACCCCATCCCTCCCACCCCCCACCACTCCAGCAACCCTCAGTTTGTTTCCTGGCAACTCAAATATTTCTAATTTCTTTTGATAAATAAGTCAGTATTTAATATCAAGAAATGTATTATATATTCCATAACATAACACAACATAACATTTCTTTCAGTTTAAAAATAATCCAATTTCCATTATTTCACAGATGAAGAACTAGACCTAGACATGAACTTCCCAGCCACAAAGTTCACTGGTGGCCAAACCAGAGCTGGATCTGGGATTCCTGTACCCCTGTCCCTTGATTATCCCAGTGTTCCATTCCAAAAGCATTAATATTTTCATTTTACATCACTTCCTAGAGTAATGAGACCCACAGATGTAAATATAGATGTTTATACATATGTATTTATACATATTAATTTTACCATATACATTAGCACTTTTATTTTTCTCCCCATTTCACCCTTTTTTATGCAACATTTCATATGTCTTCCATGTTTTCAGCAATTAAGACTTAAAGTTTCCCTGTTCCTTCATTCACATCTGTGCATAGGACAGTTCTGACAAAACATTAAGTCTTCATTAATTATTTAATGATTGATTAATCCTCTTTGAGATGAATTTGCATGTATTTATGATTTTAAATTCCCAGTATGTCATTTTTATTATTTCCTATCTATTTATTTTTTATTGGTAGACTTCCATCAAACTCAGAGGTCATTTTGTGCTGAGACACTGAAAGCCATATTCCAAAATCAACTAGGACACCATAGAATTTGGTTCTGTTAATAGCTCATTTGACATTGCTGAAAGTGACTCAATCTAAATTTCCATTCCCATATGCCAGCATGCCTCCCAATGATCAAAAGTAATGAAACTGCAGTAAATAACAGAAACGCTTGACTTAAAACCCAGGGGGGTACCTCTGTCTTCATTCTGAGTCCTTGAACTTGGTGTAAGGGAGTGGAGACTTGGTGAGAAAGAAGAGACCCACAGGAAGTGGTCAGTTGAGAAAGTATTAAGGTGAGATGATACGAAAAAGAAGGATAGTAGAGAGACTCCAGATTTTAATAGGGGTCTGCATTTACTTGGGCTCCTAAGTAATTTATTTATTAAGCAATGTGGAAAGATAGAATTTTGTCTTTCAGAATTCCCAGAGATTGAAGAGCAGGTGAACCAACCTCTAACTACAAAGTGCAAATCATTCCACCTAAGGGTAAGTGTGTGTGTGTGTGTGTGTGTGTGTGAGAGAGAGAGAGAGAGAGAGAGACACACAAAGTGTGTGTTTCACATAAATAACATTCGTGTCTCATTTAACTGCTTGAAAGGACATAGTATGGCTTATAGAGATTCACAGACTATAACAACGTAAGATATTATGAATGGATAAGAACAAGAATAGACAACAGAAGAAATTTAAAATGAAGCTAAGAATGAAGCATATATAAAATGCGTATCAGACAAAAAAGCGTACATTTGATGTAGGCGGGTCAATAGAACTCTAGTGTCAAAGTGTTCTGACATTTACTACCTCTGTGACTTTAGACAAATTTGTTTTCTCTTGTTTAGACAAGTTGGACACGATTTTGTATATGCTGTGTTTTCCAACACTTACAAGATGTTGTCCCTGTCCTGTAGGATCTGGCAGTCTAGATGGGAAAACAAGATTTACTCAATGGAAACAATTAAAATTTACTCTTCTAAATATATCCTCACACATGTTCCATCTCACTCAAACCTCCATCTTTTCCTCTTTGCTTCTGGTTTAGCCAACCTGACGTCTGTATTCCTTTCTATACCATCTTGTGGAAGGTTACTAGCAATAACAAGAATCTTCTGATTTGTCACTCCTTACTTCAGATGAATAGGTTCTGAGTATTCCCATCATCACTGATTGGAGGGCACCTTCACCACTTTTGGCAGGAACGATCTGTTGCTGTGTTATTTGTTTCTGTTATTATTTTTCTTTTGACCAAAGTCTTATCCTGTCCCAGTTTTTTTTTTTCCCTCCTAGATCCTCCCTGCATCTACATCACCCAGTGCCCTCAGCATTGTGTTCCTATATTACAGCGTTTGTCATTTCTATCACTCTGAATGGCTGCTTTTGCGCTCACCCCTTGGGTTTTACTCTCATTTAACTTTGACACATATCTTCATTATCTCCCCAAGAGGAACTCCAGGGGCCTAGAATGAACTGCTACAAGTGCCTCATACAGTTTCCCAGAGGTGGTAGCAATTGGGTGATGCAAATTTTAGAGTAGAGAATTGTTAGATCTTGAAGGAGCCCAGCTGTGAGGCACTCTTGGTCCTCACTATTGAGAAGGAAGCCAGTGCTGGGATGGACTGGGGCTGGGAGAAATTAAGCCTACCCTAGGGTTTCAAGTGGGAACAGATGGTTTCTTCAGGTCCACTTCTCAAAAGTGAATAATAATTCTACCTGACAAAATATGAAGTTTGAGTCCAAGGATACTCTATCCAAGAGGACGTGGCTATACAGATTTCCTAGAAGGATTTGTGTTTCAGTTATTACGCAAGATATTGATGGCACAATGATGAGTATGACACAGATCAGGTCTCGTGGGGCACTCAGAGGGTCATGATCAGTCTTTACTTAAATAGCTATCTGCAAGAATCTTGTTTTTTGTTTGTTTGTTTGTTTGTTTGTAAACAGGATTGGAAATGAATCCACATAAGCACAGCTATGTTGTATTGCCAGGAAAGTTCCTATTTAAATATTTTAGATCATAAGTTCATAAATTTTTAAATGTATGTTTTACCTTTTTAGAGGAGTTACTGAAAATAATTCAGATTTTTATTGAATTGTCAAAGTCATTATAACAAAATACTTAATGTTACATTTTTAACCGTGGTTTTATTGGGAATTTTTAAGGTAAGTAGGGCTATCTAAATCTACTATCAATGACTCCAAGTTACAGTGATTCTTGGCTTCTTATAAACTATTTTCATTGTTTTACTGTCATATCTATATCATAATAATATCACATAAATGTTTATTTGTGTGTGAGTGTATATAATATATAGTGACATACACACTTTAAATACTTTTTTCAGTTTGTAAAAATAGATGTGTCACCAATTTTGAGAGTCTTTAAATCTCCAAAGGCCAGTGTTTTTAATGTTACAATTCTAAGTTTATATAGTCAAAGTAAGATTTTTTTAATTTTAATTTTAATTTTTTAAAGATTTTATTTATTTATTTATTTTAAAGATTTTATTTATTTATTTGAGAGAGAGAATGAGAGACAGAGAGCATGAGAGGGAGGAGGGTCAGAGGGAGAAGCAGACTCCCCGCCGAGCAAGGAGCCCGATGCGGGACTCGATCCCAGGACTCCAGGATCATGACCTGAGCCGAAGGCAGTCGCTTAACCAACTGAGCCACCCAGGTGCCCCAAAGATTTTATTTAGTTATTTGAGAGAGAGAATGAGATAGAGAGAGCATGAGAGGGGGGAGGGTCAGAGGGAGAAGCAGACTCCCCGCCGAGCAGGGAGCCCGATGTGGGACTCGATCCCGGGACTCCAGGATCATGACCTCTACCGAAGGCAGTCGCTTAACCAACTGAGCCACCCAGGCGCCCAAGATTTTTTTTTTAAGATGTTATTTATTTGTCAGAGAGAGAGAGCACAAGCAGGGGGAGCAGCAGGCTTCCCACTGAGCAGGGAGCCCGATGTGGGACTCCATCCCAGGACCCTGGGAACATGACCTGAGCCGAAGGCAGATGCTTAACCAACTGAGCCACACAGGCGTCCCAAGATTTCTTTCTGTCTTTCTTTTATTTTTTTTTTAATGGCCAAGAGAAGTTCAGGCCATTTAGTTACCTGGCGGGTGGGTGGAGTGTGCACAGAGAAGCTGTTATCACCCAACTTTTCACTGTCAATGGGAAGTCCGAATGCAGATTTTCCTCTTAGACTTGGGAAAATAGATAAAGTTGGGGAAGAATGCCACTTTCCTGAATCTGAGAACAATGCTGATTATGAATTTCACAGCATGCCAGGTAATCCAATACCATGGCTTGGCGAAGGTGCTTTTCCTGAGGCTCTGGAATTTTGTGCCTTTGCACCATCCCACTTAACTCCGTGAGCACTGATGGATATTGGGGTATGGGATAAAAACATGTCTGGGTGTCTCAATCTCATGTTTGTCTTGGGATCAAACATTAAGAATTAGACACATCCTAAGAGACAAATCACTGGAATAAGAAGAATGTTGACTATTGTTGTTTTGCATATCCTCAAACTGAGATGGGAATTAGAAGACCAGCACCAGAAAGATGTCTGGAGTCAGCAGTGGAGCAGGAACAGAAAAACATCATACACAACAGGAGTGACAAGACTAGAACGAAAGATTGATGCCAAGGATAAATGCTGGCTGTCTGAAAAGGGGGATACCAAGGACTCAGTGGAAAAGTACCACAATCAGCATTAGGAAAAAGGAGGCAAAATCAGAAAGCTGGAGGCGAAATTAGGAAGCATTAGGAAAAAGGAGGCGAAATCAGAAAGCTCAAGAAGTTAAGAGGAATCTATCACATAGGATTTCCTTAGAGCCTGACTAGTGGGCAACAGTCTTAAACCTGTCCCTTCTCCATTCACGCCATAGGCCCTCCTTGAAGCTGGTTCAAATAGAGTTCCACGTGGAATTTTTCAAACGTCAGTAGATAGCAGCCTCTCCTGGAAGCCTTGTTAAACACATAAATGCCTCTGTCCAAAACCTGATCTAGAGGTTAGAAAAAGTAAATCTCCTGGTTTAGATCCTTTTTGTATAAAGGGCCAATAGTAAATATTTTAGGCTCTGTGGGCCATATGGTCTTTGTCATAATTACTCATCTCTGCTGTTCTAGCATGAGAACAGCCATACACAATATGTAAATAAATGAATGTGGCTGTGTCCCAATACTTTTTTTTTTTTTTTTACAAAACAGGTAGCATGACAGATTTGGCCTGTGGAACATGGTTTCCTGACCCCTGGTTTAGAGCAATGCTATTCCTTCCCCCACATAGTAGCCTAATGCATCTTGAAAGAAAATTAGCAAAACACAGGCCTTCAAAATAGAAAGCCAGATGTTTCTCTTAATCACCTACAGTTTTGCAGATGTTATTGTTGGTGTTCAATATCTCTGTGTATCAAGGTTACTGAGATATGGATGTACAAAATGGTGGCAGCAAATATAGTTTCTTTTGGAGGCTATAGGAAAGGGATCTCATTTCCCCAAGTAACTCACTCACTTGCCTGCTCTCATGTCAGAAATTCTACCTTTAGTAGATCAATTCAATTCATAGCACTGATATGTTTCCTGATGCTGTATGCAAATGAAAGAAGAGAATAATTGTTCCTACCCTCAAGGGGCAAGAAAAGCACATTTCCTTTTGACAATTTAAATAGTCCTGAGAAGGTATAAGCAATACTTATCTACAGGAAAAATGGGTTGAAGACAGAAATATGGAGATTATTTTAAGCTAGCATCAAGCATTAACAGCTAAGTGTAATTGTTTATAAAATTCTGTGTGCACATGTGTGTGCACATGCGTGCCTGTGTGTGTGTGTGTTTGCGTGTGTGTGTGATGTAAGATATGGTTAGGAAGGCAGTGGTGGTATGTATTAAAGAAATGGGCAGCACAGAAATGACACATTTCCAAAGGCATTTTAGTCAAAACCCAGCTCCTCCATTAGCTCATCTTTCTCCTCCCAGTGGGGTGTAATCAGTTTCTTGATTAGCATTTGCAGTCACAAGGATTTCAAGTTGCTTCTACATGATTCTCAGGGACTCACCAGATCATCTCAGAAAAAGCCAGGTCTCTACAGCCACCTGCCCATCTCTGTGGGCCCTGGACTCCTGTGAATGTGCCACAGTCAAATGTAGGAAAGTGACAAAGCTGATGTTTGCTTTAGGGGACTCTTTCCTGTGACTTCTCCTCTATGCCCCTCTTGAGCTTTCTACATTTTTGTCCCCTCTGCACATTGGCCCTAGACCTGCCCAGAACTCCCAGCCCTTTCCTGAGTTCCTCATTTTTCACCAAAACTTAAACCTAGTTTGCCTTTCATAGAAGGATATTGTGTCCTAAGATGGGACTTGACTTCTGGGAACAGCTAAGTTGAGAACCCAATTGAAGATAATACCTTTTCAAGTTATTTTCATTTTTTTTCAGTTAAGATATTTGCATCTTATTGGGGGTTTTATATTCTTTCCTCATAAGGATTTACTAATTGGAAATTTCATTAGGAGATGGTCTCAAACATCTCTGCTGGAAAGGTTCTGAGTCAGAATGCTATAGTTAATTGAATGCCAAGAGACCTGCATTTTTGTCATGTCTCAAATTACTAAATTAGCTATAAAACTATGTTCCCATTATGCATCTCAGTTTTCTCATTCTCTAAAATTATAGTTTGGAGTTACATGATTATTGCTTGAAACTCCAAGATAAGCTAATTTACACTAAAGTATTAATGACTGACAGTAGTTTAATCAGTTAGTTATCCAGGTACAGCAGAAATTTTGAAAGCTCTTAGACCCCAAAGCTTCTGTAGTACTCGCATTTTAGACACCATGAACAATGTAAAGAGCTTTCCGGTTTCCTTCAGATCATACCAGTAGGCTGCAGCAGCAGTTGAGGCAGACAGAAAAATGGCCAGAAAGTTGTGTTTTGTTAAGGATAGATGCTTGCTATGATTTCTGGGAAGATTTGGAGTAGGAAAGGACCTCGACCCAACATGGAATAATCAGGCATGTCTCTTTTTAAATTTTGCATATAGTATCAGAAGCACTGTAAATCTTCCATATTTAATAGGACTCTTCACTTAAATGGCTATTTATTTCCTCGGAGATGAAAGGTATAATTCTTAATGTGTTATTCAGATTCATTACACTTAATGTCCTTGTGAAAATTAATAAAAGGAAAGCTCATTTAAAATGGAGTCAGGAGGCCAGCAGGGGGAGCGCTCAAAGCCCCAGGACTCTGTCAATTATAGACCCCAACAGGAAGAGATACCTTGCACTCCCAGTAGGGAGTCGGCTTTACTACTCAAGCAGGAGGAGCAAAGATTTTCTCCTTGCTCAGCAACAACCCAGCCAATGAAAGACTCCCAACTCAGCCAATGAAACGCCACTATACTTGGAGCTCCCAGTTTACACAAAGAGACTTTTTGTTTATGACAACTGCTCCCAACTTTCCCCTTTCCTCTCTAAAGGAGCATTCCTCTTGGTTGTTCTCCTGACTTGCCTATGGTTTTATTATAGTTTGTGTGTCCTGAATTGCAATTTTCTGCTCTTCCCCTAAATAAACCCATTTTGCTGGCAAACTAACTGACAGTTTTATTTTTAAGGTTAACATCTTCATTCAACAGCTAGTAATGACCACACTGTTACAAGCACTCTTCAAGTACCTGGGCTAGTGAACAAAGTCCACAGAGTCCTGACCTCATAGCTTCTGCATTCTGACTGGGACAGGCAGACAATTTACAACTAAAAACTTACATATGTCACCCATAAACTGCGTTCCAGAGAAGAATGAAGAATAAAGCAGAAGAAAGATCTAGAGAGCAATGGAAGATAGATGTTATTTTAATGGGGAGGCCAGGAAAAGCTGCTCTGAGCAGGGGACATTTGATCAGATGTGAAGGAAATGACAGGGGCATCACATGGGATCTGGGCTAGAGGGTTCCTGGCAGACATGATCTGTTCTCATATACTGTTCCTGACTTTTAATGATCTTCCCTGTGCTGATTTGGCTCTTCCTCCCTGGACTGTCTCCTCTAATCATTCACTTTAAGCCATCCCCTCCTCTGTCCAAGGTTCCCTCCTGGTATTTATAGTTGATCCTAATTATTTGCAGGTTCCTTTTTTTGCCAGTTCACCTACTTGCTAAAATTATTTATAATTCCCAAATCAATACTCATGGCATTTTTGTGCTCATTTGCGGACAGGTGCATGCACAAAGTAGCAAAAAATTTGAGTCACCCTGTGTATACATTCCCAGGTGAGGCTGAACAAGGAGATGCTCTGCTTTCTTGTTTTAGCTCTCATTCTGTAAATGAGTGTCCTTGTCATGTTCTATTTAGTGTGACATTTTTAATATTTTTGTGCTTTTTGTGGTTGATTTATCTATTTAAAATGGCCCCCAAGCAGAGTGCTGACTTACTATCTATTGTTTCTAAGCAAAAAGGCTGGGATGTGCCTCATAGAGAAAATACATATGCTAGGTAAGCTTTATTCAGGCATGAGTTATAGTGCTTTTAGACATGAGTTCAATGTTAATGAATTGTCAATATATATTAAAGAAGGTGTTTTTATTTTTTAGTTTTTTAGAGGGGTTGGAGAGGCAGAGGGAGAGGGAGAGAGAAAATCTTAAGCTCGACCTGGGGCTCAATCTCACAACTCTGAGATCATGACTTGAGCCAAAATCATGAGTCAGATGCTCAACCAACTGAGCCACACAGGCACCCCTACATAAGGTGTTTTAAAGTAGAAACATACATAACACAAGGTTATTCATTGACTAGGTGATGAAAATGTTATCAGAGGCTCATAGGAACCTAACCCTGTTTTTACCCTAGGAGCAATGGTTCAGTATTTGTGAATTCAGTGTTCCTGTTGACTTTATAGAACACTAACTACCATAGATATTAAGAATCAACTATAACTTCTAGATCTTACCTCCAAAAATATTTATTTTGGGGTACTTTTATTTTAATGCCCAATTATATTCTAATTAATGCTGCACTATATTTGCTTTTAAGCTCTTCTCCAATTGTTTTCCACATTTTTTTCTGATCTATCACTTTGGCTAGCTTCCAATCATTGAGCATCTACTATGTGCCAAAAATGGGTGTGGGATTTTCATTGGAATGGCCCTGAAAAGTAAGAATTAGGAGGCCCATTTTGCAAATTAAAACCCTGAGGCCTGAGAGGTTCTGAGATTTGCCCAAAGTCACCATGCAAATAAAGCTGAGGAGTCTGGATCTGTTCCAAGGTTTGCCTGGCTCTGAAGCTTTTATGTCTTGCACAGTTCAGGTCCTTGATAGAAACTCAATGAGCTAAACAGAGTGTTACACAAAAAAGACAAAAGAGGGAGGGGAAGTCAAGGACAATTCATGCTTTGTGTTGGTTGGTAACAAAGCTATTTTTCTCTCTGGAAGAAAGAGATGAAAGTTCTGATATTCAAATGCTCACTCACCAGGCACCCTTCAGAATTCCCATCCATCAGCTGGCAAATGGACATATTTTAACAAGCACAATCGCAACCAAGCAAGTTCTGGCAACAAAATATGCCTCCACTAATGATATTCAATTGTTCTAAGTAGAAGACAAAATGGTCTGAAGTGTAATGAGATGCCAAACACACAAACGCACAAAACAGACTGCTCATATTTAAGTCCTTATGTTTCTTGAAGTGAAAACTCATTTTAAGAAGATTATGGTGCATATATTATAAAGTGGGATGATATTCCACATTCATGCCCCACTGGGGCCCTGACTGTATTAAAAAAAATGAAAACAAAACCAACAACAACATTTTGTTCCCACACAAGTACTTTGCTAATAGGACATGTGACGTGGTAGTCATTTGTTTGGGTTATTTTTATTGCAGGCTTTATGGATGAATTCACTCTTTTGAAACACAATGCGTTCAGGAAACTTTTCAGTCAGGCTCCTGCGAGTAGGAATATCCTACAAACAAGGGGCAGCGGGTCAGGGCCATGGGAATAGAATTCTAATTGATGAGGTGGGGTGAGAGAGGGAAGGGACTAAACTTTCCAGCGATGTGTTCCCCCTCCTCCACCACCTTCTGGCGAGAACAAAGTAACGTCTATAGAGGCAACAGCCAGAATTTTATCCTTGACCAAATTCTATTCAACATGTTTATCAGTGGCAAAGATCCATAGTTTCAAACATTTTATTATAAGTGAAAGCCTTTGTTGTGGTGAAATCCCTCTGAGGAATGTAAATAAGTAAAACATATGAAACAGAAATAATCTGCTGAAGTGAGGGGGTTGTTTTCCAAACAATTTCCATCCCCTTGTTTTTTTAGTAGCAGCTCTGAAGGGGCTTTTGGAAATTCCTCAGACTGCAAGAAACGGTGAAAAGCACTGATTCAGATGAATTGAGATATTTCAATGTCTAGGAGAGATGAATGGTTAAAGGAAGGGTATGTCAGGCAGGGCAAAAGAAAACACTCGATTTGTTTCAAAGAGAGAGAGAGACTAAATGGGGATGTGAACTAATCATAATTGTAGAGATTCTTGAAATGAATAACTGTAGGAAGCACTCACCTCCCAGGGCTGATAGAGGGAAAGGGAGGAAGTGGTGGTTGCTCAAGAGTACTAAGCAAAGGCCACATGATCAGTACGGGTACCATAAAGAGGGTCTCAGAGGTGGAATCAGGGTGGCAGCCACTTCCTGAGATGTGCCTAGAGGGACAGAGAAAGGAAGAAATGCTGCTTCTTCTTCCCTACCCCTGCATCTGACCCCACCAATACCTCCTCCTTGTTAAACCTACCAGGAAGCCTGCTGGAAAAACAGACTCCCTGGGCCTGGCATTCCTGAGCAGAGTTGAGAAGGGCAGGCATGAAACAAAGAGGTAGGTCAGTAACTGGCTCAGTCCATTTATTGAGCTATTCGGCATCCACCCATACCCTTCTACTCATATTTACGATTCCTGCACCATAGCAATGGCAATGTCATGTTTCTGCCTAATAAAATCTAATTCTCCTTGGTACATAGGAAGATGCACATCTTCCAAAGGAATGACACCAACTTTCGTTGATCATTCCCAGCCTCTGTCCCTGAGTGATATTAGTGCCTATTCATTTCAAATGCAAAGCCCATCTGGATATTATGTAACATAAGGCAAAATTTAAAGTTCAACTACCATCCATGTTCTATATAAAATAATACGGTTCATTAGGTATAACAGTGAAAGGAGCAGTCCCATTTCTACCTCTTCATTTCCAAACTCAGGCATTTGGACTATGGAAGAAATAGTACCACATACAGGTCACGAGTTCAGAGCACATATCACATTTTGCAAGTGAGTTTGCCATTTCATCATTTTATGTTGGCTAAGTGCATCTGGGGGAAGGAATATATGGCATAAAACCAGTGAATGTCATGGAATTAGCCCATTGCTGCACTCTCATGTTAAAATGAGTTGTTTGGTTGGAACCACTGTTGTGTGGTATACTATGATGGTGAATAAGACATCTTATTAATCCATGGGTAGTGGTACTGGCAGAAATATTGAGCAGAGAAGAAAAATTCTTATCAAAATAACTTTGGTTTTTTGAGAGCATACCACTGTTCCCAGTGTTTTAGAAAATAATCTAATATAATCAGACTGCCATCAGGTAGCTGAGATGATCCCCCTGAGAAATGAGAACCCATTAGGGCCTGTTGGAAGGTTTGGACAGTCAGCAGTGATAGAAGCAGGATTTTTTTTTTTTTTTCTTTTTCAATTTTTTTTTTTTATTCTTATGTTAATCCCCATACATTACATCATTAGTTCTAGATGAAGTGTTCCATGATTCATTGTTCGTGCACAACACCCAGTGCTCCATGCAGAACGTGCCCTCCTCAATACCCACCACCAGGCTAACCCATCCTCCCACCCCCCTCCCCTCCAGAACCCTCAGTTTGTTTTTCAGAGTCCATCTTCTCTCATGGTTCGTCCACCCCTCCGATTTCCCCCGCTTCATTCCTAGGATTTTTTTTTTTTTTTTTAGTGAGGTGAGAGCTCATGCTGTTGACCCATGTATAATTTCCTATTCCTGCTCCCATGGCTATTTGAGTGTGAGCCCATTGACTAAGCATGAGGGTGGCTGGGCAGAGGTTGGCTAACATCCACAAGAAGGGTCACTTTGTCTATGTAATATCTGAGAACTTCCTCTGCTCTGGGTACCCTTCGGTAATCAATAACAGAACAAATATATCCTCTCTTGCTATGCCCATCCTGGGCAAGTCATCCCATGCTTCTTCCTCTGAACTTCTTCCCAAAATTCCATCCTTGAATCTTTTTTTCTTTCCAGTTATCTGATCCTTAAGCCAAACTGTTATCTGTTGCTTGAGAATCAGTGTGGATTCACAGTTCTGGCTATGTATCCATCCAGGCAAAGTAAGTAACTGTATATACATCTCAAAGTTAGGCCCATGAGAAGATTTCCTTCCACTAATGTCTTTCAGGGACATTCCTGATCAGGACTGAAGAGTAACAATCACTTAGGACTGCTGACATCATGTCATGTAGAAATATCTGTGGCACGAAGCCTGAATTATTTCTTCCTCTGTAAACTGGTCATTGAGATTTTCCCGTAAGGCCATAGGAGTTCGTTAAAGGAGTGATAATAGAAGGTGCATTTTGTGGAAGTGCCAGAAGATTCTGAGCCTCCTGCTTGTGCAATTTACTTGTGCCTTTAGGTATCTCTAAGACCTCTTTCTGTATGTAACACTTCCATTTGATAATGGAGTCCTGCTTCTCATCTTTAAATTTGTGATTTAATGGATGAGAAACACTCAACTCATGACATAACTTGCTGGGTCAGTTTTTGTCCCATCACCAGATACTAAATCTCCATCAGAGCCCAATATCAACCTAAGAGCTTCTTCCCCCCATAAAGCTAACAGTATTTTCAGAAGGGAGCATTATTTTGTTCCCAAATCCTAGGGGAATAGCACTATGATTTTTGTCTGTTGGTGAATCCCAGTGACTCCATTCAGCATTTCTGTTTGCCACAGTTGTTCTAGGTTTCATGGGAAAGGCTGGTCACTAAGGCCAAGGCAGCAGAACAACACCACAACCTGGATCAGCTTCAGAACCCACTTGCAATTGAATCTATCAGCTCATCAGTATATGGGTTGGAATGAGGTGTAGGTTGTCTCCAAAATCCAAAGAAGCCAGACATGCATTGCTCTAATTTCTTAGTGATAGGCTGTATAAGGGGAAACTCCGCTGGACTCTTAGAAATGTCACCATGGGGCCAGGTCTCCATATTTTTATGGGGTTTATCTCCTAACCTCTGACATATTTCAATGTTATTAAGGCATCTACAGTAGTTGCTACTATTTATCAAGACCAATCTACGTGATGTCATCAAGATAGAGAATCAGAATGATGTTCTCTAGGGTATGCTCAAATCCCTGCAAGTTAGTTTTTGACAGATATCAGGGAAGATTCTCACAGCTATGGAATAAGTCTGTTGAAGAATATTGCTAACCTGTCAGGTGAAAGCTTCCTGTTTCAGGGAGTCTTTAGAAATTGGCATATATAGGAAAAAACCCCAAAACATTTGATATATAAATTGCTGCATGCCCAGTTCCAGGGAATTCTGTTTTGTTTAAGGAAAGATAATACACATGGAACATCAGTTGCAATCTGAGCCACCACCTGATTTACTTTGTGGTAATCCATAGTCTGTTTTCAAGATCTAGATATCTTCTGCATAGCCAAAAAGTTAGTGATTAAGTAATTAAATAGTTAAATGGGTGATATGATACGATAGAACCCACCACTTTTGCAAATATCAAGTCTCTTGGTAGTAAATATATCAATCAAGGTCCAACTGAGATCATCGAGGAGACATTTACATTTCCAAAGATGTTGCCAGAAGCAGAGAGAGAAGAAGAATTTATTCTTCCCTCTTCCCAACTTCTGATCTCTCACTAATGCCTCTTTTTAGGGAAACTAACAGGATACTTGTTGGCAAAGGAAACTGGAAAATATAATTTAGAGACACACAGCCTCAGCATTACAGAGCAGAGAAGTGTCAATATAGGGCTGTAAGATACTAGATAAATAACTGGTATAGTTACTTTTCACATAATAAATGAGTATTTGGCATAGACCTTATGATTTTATGTGACTTACAGGTATCTCTGCTTTTCCTTACAGGATACAATACAAAGAGAAAGAGGATGGTAAACATAAGGAAATGTGCCTCAGAAGGCTACAGTGTAAAGGGGAAAATCAAGTCCTGGCAACTTTGTATTTTTCCTCAAACCCAGGAGGTTAGGACCATGTAAACCTGAAATAAATTGGTGTTGACATGAGGTGACTAAGATGAGAAACATACCAATATAAATGTGGGGCCTCAGGGGAGGGGCAGTGTGAGGAGTCATGCATTGGCATCACTTCATTAAACGATGTGGTGTTTTAGGTGATTGCCTACTCACTAGGAACCATCAGCATGCTGTGGCTTAAAATAGAGCTCATTCAAACAAAGATTATGTTTGTGAAGAGAAACTTGTGTATCATATAAGATATTTAGTTAGTGAAAGATGGCTTCATTTATATTTATCCACATATTTACCCTTTCTATTGCATTTCATTCCCACCTACATATTTTTGAGTCCATCTTTAATAATTTGTCTTTTCCAGAACTCTTTTTAATGCTTCCTTTAGTGCAGGTGTTCATTAATGATTCTCTCAGTGTTTTTAAAAAGATTTTATTTATTTATTTATTTCAGAGAGCAAGAGTTCATGGCTGGGGGTGGGGGGGAGCAGAGGGGGAGGGACAAAGAAGGGGAAAAAATCTCCACTAGACTCAGAGCCATGAAGGACTTGACTTGGGGCTCAATCCCATGACCCTGAGATCATGACCTGAGCCAAAACCAAGAGTCAGATGCTCAACCAACTGAGTCACCCAGGTGCCCCAGATTTTCTCAGTTTTGTTTCATTAGATATCTCATTTTTTTGCTTTTACTTTTGGAGGACATTTTTATTTGGTTTAGAATTTTATGTTGACAGGTGTTTTCTTTTGGAACTTCGGGGATATTATGTTATTATCTGGCTTCTGTGTCTTCTGATGAGAAGTCAGGGTTCACTCACTCTTTCTCATTTGAAGGTAATGTCTTTTTTTCTCTGGCTGCTTTTTAGGTTTTATTTTTTGGTGTTTGGTTTTCACAGGTTTCACCATGACATATGTATTAATACATATGACATAAATACATAGATGTATTTTCTTTGTAATTTTCTTGCTTAAAGTTTTATAGAGCTTTTGAATCTGTGGCTTCAAATTTTCATAATTTTTGGAAAATTCTTGGGTATGACTTCTTTGTATTTCTTTTACCTCATTCTCTTTCAACTCTCTTTAGGGGTTACAGTTACACATGTTACAACTTCTCATTGTGACCCATTTCTCTCTCTCTAATACTTTCCATTCAGTTCTCTCTTTGCTATAATTATTTTGCCCTATTCTGTCTTTCACTTCATTAATTCTCTCATCAGCTATAGTATAGTGGCTGTTAACTTCATCTATTGAGCTCTTAATTTCAGATATTGTCATGTTTAATTCTAGAATGCCATTTGATTCTTTTTTATAGTTTCCAGTTCTATGGCAAAATGCTCCCTCTTGTCATCTACTTTTCTGAATATATTAATCACAATTATTTTAATATCTATGTTTGATAATTATAATACCTGGAATAACTGTGAGTCTGTTACTACTGTCTGTTTTTCCTCTTGGTCTAATTTCTTGAAATGCATGGTAAGTTTTGATTGAATGATGGACTTTTAACTAAAAAAAAAAAAATACAGAGGTTCTGGATAATGTTATCTTTTTCCAGAGAGGGTGACTTTTTGTCTTTGGCAGGCAGTAATAGTGAGAGCACATTATCTCAATTCAGTCATGAGTTGAACTGACTCAAAGCTGGATTTCAGATTTTGTAATATACTGCTTTTTCCAAAGTTTCCCATAGTTATTTTTAAAGGAGTGACTGTCAATATCAAAATACTGTTATATAACATATATCACATTACATATGCTATATAAAATATGTATCAATTATATATATGATATGTATCATATATGTATGTATGTGAGTGTGTGTGTATGTGTACAGGTAATATCACCTGGATTAGTTTTCACTGTTATTTAAATTCTTTATCCCAAACTATTTTCCATATAGCACTTGTGAGTAGCAAAGCTTCCTATGCCTAATAATATTTTTATAGCTATAAATTTGAATGGTAGTTTGGGTAAACAGACATCCTAGGTTTAAAATTATTTTATAATTTGGAACTTTTGGCCTTTCTGGCAGGAAGAGGTTGGCATACACAAGTGTTATAATGTGGAATGAATTACGAACCAAAATGTAAATGATGAAACTTCTTAAAGAAAACATAGAGATTATTGCTAACTTAGGGTAAACAAAGATTTATTAAGACACAAAAGGCATAAAACTGGAAAAGTTTAATTTAATAAAAATGGATTTCATCTATCTATCTATTTTGTAAAGACAATTTTAAGTATATGAAGCTTCAAGCTGTTGACTAGGAGATTCATATTTCTTATATTAGAATGGTACTCATATCATGAATATATATAGAATTCAAATAATCCAAGATGATAAATAACCCAGTTAAATGTGTGTAGAGGATCTGAAAAGACACTTCAAAAAATATGTAAATGGCCAAAAAGCATATAAAATGATGCTCAACATCCTTAGTCATCAGGGAAATGAAAGTTTACACCATGAGATAGTACTACCAACACATTAGAATGGCTAATATTGAAAAAAAATCTTCAAATTTTATTGAAGATGAGGAACAAATGGGACTCTTATACACTGCCGGTGACAAATGTCAAATGATATAACTATTCTGGAAAATAATTAAGCAGTTTCTTACAGAGGTATACATTTGCTATATGACTCCACAATTTTAGTCCTTGGTATTTTCCCCCCCAAAATGAAAACACATGCCTGTCCAAAGACTTACATATGAATATTCTCAGCAGCTTTACTAATAAGAGCTCATTAAGAGGCAAATGGATAAATAAATTGTGGTATATCTATTCAGTGGACATCTACACTGTAGTAAAAGGAACAGACTCATAGTAAATATAACAATATGGATAAATCTCAAAAATACTATTCTGAATTAAAGAAGCCAGACACAAAACAGTATTACTGTACTGTATGCTCTCCATTTATAAATATAAATCTAAACTTCAGTGATAGAAAACAGATCGGTGATTGCTTGGGGCCAGGAATAGGGGATGAGAATGAACTGGCAAGGGGTTCAAGACAATTTTTAGAGTTATAAAAATGTTCTGTATCTTAATTGTCATGGTAATTGCATATTGCACACATTTGTCAAAACTCATTTTACCATATATGGTTACAAATAGTGCATTTTATATCATGTAATTTTACCTAAAGTTAATTTAAATAAAAAGTTTTTTGGCATATCAATTTTATTTTCGTATTTTTCCCAAAGAAAATAATTAGATAAGAACATAAAGATAAATGTAAAACTTTATCCCATTATTGCTGTGAGAGATAAACCTAGAAACAAGTACATGATTAACAGTAATGAATTGTTTCAGTAAGTTTGGTATATCCATATAATGCAATCATTTCAAATGATGATGTAGATTAGATGTATGCTAATTGACATGCAAACATGCTCTGAACACTTTTACATTCATTATTTAATTTCAGCCTGACAATAATAGCATTAATTTCCAAGTAAGTTATATGGGTTATAATTGAATGGAGGGAGTTCTTTGAATGGAGTATATATGTGTATATACTTCCTTCCTTGCCATGCTGTCTTTCCTGTTAAAATCTTCAGTTGTATTTGTCATGATCTAATCTGATCTGTTTCCTTAAAGTGACAAAGAACAGCACTGAGGACATCTTGTTCATGGTGGTTGCATGTGTTAGATTCTATTTAACATTATAGAGTCATAGTCTGCAGTGGGAACTATATAGGAAATAAGGACATCCAAAGCTAATATAAATGGTGACATAACGTACATACATTAAGTCACAATTCTGATTGAGTCAAAATGTGCCTTCTTTCTCCAATCTGATGCCATTGTTCTTTAGGGAATTTAGAAATCAATGACACTTTTTTTTTAGAAGGACTAAATTAGGTCTGATCTATGACAATATTTCATTAGAAAATCAGCCTTTACCTCTGTATCATCTCACTCCATCCATTGCCTCTTTTTGTTCGCTTCTGTTACTTTCATTTTCCCTTTACTCTTCCCTATCAAATCTCACTAATCCAGTGCTCTTGTACTTCTTTAGGATTTGTCAGTGTGTGTGTGTGTGTGTGTGTGTGTGTTCACATCAAATTGTCAGGGACTGAGTGCACATGCTACACCCCCAGTTACTCATCAGTGTTGGTCAGGAAAGCTCTACTACAGCCTTTGAAGCTAATTGAATTTCTATAATGTGATACGGACTCACAGTCTTTTCTCTGAAAATCTTAGGCCAGATATGTGTCTGAATTTTTGGATTTTAAGAAGATAATGCAGTATATATATATATAGTGAGGTAGGTCTAGATCACAGTTCTATAAACACATATATACTCCATGACTGGAGGCAGAGCTGGGGGCAGGGCAGGCTGCAGGAATGATAGAAGATAGGGATGCTACTATTCTAAAATTACAGCAGTTTTTTGTCCTCTTTCACTATTTACATGTGAAGTTTGTTACTTTATTTTCTTGCTTGGAAAAGTATTTAACTTCCCTACATCTAATTTTCCTAAAAGGTTAAATAATAATAATTAAAAAAAATAATAATAAATACCTATCTCATAAGATTGTTGTGAAGAGTAAATGCATTAACACGTGTAATATTCTTAGCATAGCAATCCTGGAGCCTGGTAATGTCTGGATAAAATGCAGCCACTATTACCTAGTATTATTTTTCAGTGTTGGGAATATTTTAGTAAGCCTATTGATTATATGTAGATAACAAAGATTAGACAATCTCTTCGGAATCATGATATAAATCTGTGTCATTGTGGATAAAGCTTTATGTTTATAGATTATTATATAGGCCGAAGTGTGAATATAAGATTGAGTTAGGGAAGAACCCCCTCGCCCCCACCCATCATATTTTGGACTCTGAAGGGCTGGGAAAGTGTCAGTACTTCAGACAGGGGGACAATGTCAAAAGCATTCCTATTGAGGGGATGACTGTATGGGAGATCCATCCATCCAGTCTAGAAATTGTCACATTTTGTAGCCACTGTCAGGGCTTTTGTCTGTTGTAAATCTCTTCTATTATCTTGATAGGGAGATTTTTTAAAAATTTAAACTCTTATAGCCTGGTCTTATCCATCTTGTACAGAAGGTTCCACTCCTGGTTCAAGTGATATAGTCAAGGCACAGCAGTGGTCACCTGTGAGATTCAGTTATGGTTTGGTGAAAAGTGATGGGAGAAAGCAGTGTTGTCCTCAGTAATAGCTGGTTTCCTGAGGTGCCAGATAGTGGAACAGTAATAAGCATTCCTTGGGAATTCTCAGAATTCCTTGGGGATGAATATCCAGTGAAATATTGGACTTCACGGTGAACTCATGGGGACTCAGACGATTATTACATGGGAATTAGTCGAATTTGCAGATATGGAAGCCAGCAAAAGTTGGGGACAGGGGAAGCCATCATACTCCAGATGATTGCATTCAGAGGTAGTACTTTTGCTGCCCTCACTGGTTTCCTCAGACAACACTTCTCCTACACCCCAGCTACTCATGCCTCAGGACAGAGACAATAGAGGTGCCTGCGTATTGTCTAGTCCATGACGAAACAGTATTCTCTGGTTCTGCAGAGATCCTACCTCACAAATAAACATGGGTGATCACAGTGCTCATTTGTTATCAGTTGATTAAAATCCAGTAGTGAAATTATCTGCTATATCAACCATAAAACTACTTACACTAGGTTTATGTGGGCTTTCCACAGCCCTGCCTGCTACACTAAGGGTATCACCTGAAAAACCCACATTCAATTCTAGCAGGCCACCTCCTTCTGTCTGCTCTTGTGTAATTAAGGCACCCAAATATGGGGGCTGGACATTTCTGTGACCCAAATATCATGTCAGCTGGACATAGAGATAGAAGACCACATTGAGAGTTCACCACAGACAGCCTGGATTTCTTCTCAATACTTTCCATCTATTTACTGGAGACCCCTACCTCCCGCTTACCAAGTTTTGCCAAAGGCATTGCTTGGACCCCACCCAGACTCTCACTCTACTTGCCTATCTTTGTCTTAGAACTCCAAACAAGTATTTTGCTTTTTGAGAGAGTTTTTACAGATCAGGACTTCAGGCACTTCTCCAGCACTGTGAGTGAAACTACTCAGATGCCATGGTGCCCAGCAACAGTGTTCCTGACTGTCAGGCAGGGTATAGGAGCACTATGCCTCGGATAGAAAGGCTCCCTTTATCTTTGCTCCCCAAGTTTTGTCTTCCCACATCTTGGATCATTCCTCATCATTCACCAGGCTTTCTTATGTGGTTCCAGGGTGCTTTGTGCCTCATCTGGCCTGAGTAATGACATTTTAGGTACTTAGAGTACTCAGCCTGGCTCTCCTTTGCATCCTATCTCCTTCCAAACGGAGACAGTCAGGAAAATTACACTCTTCAGGTGTCTGGTGCTGAGATTGTTGAGTTCCCACAGAGTTCTCTGAGGGGAGCCTACCCATTACCTGACAAAATAGAAGGAATGGTAACAGAGGAAGATGGGATAATGCTGCAGAAACTAAAGAGAGTGCTCATGCTTGCATGGAGAAGGAAGCTACCTTATGCTCTGCCATCAGGAGTCCTAGAAATATGCCCCTAGCTAATTCCTGAGATGGTACTGTCACAGCTTCATATCTTGTCATTTGATTTCTAACCCTGCTCTTTTTCATATATGTGTTACTTCAATCATCAGAGGTCTATTGAAGTACTTTTTAACATAATGGTCCCTAGTAAATGCAAAAAAAATTTTTTTTTAAAAAAGGACACACGTTTTGAGCTGGAGGACCTCATAGTTCAGTAAGAAATAGGTCTTTTTATATTTATAAATAAGAAATTACAATATAACATGATAGGGGTTTTCTCAACAGTTGCTTAAAAAGGCAACAGAAGAAAACATTAATTCTGCTTGAGGAAAACAAGAGAGGCTTCAAAGGAATAAGCCCTTGAGCTAAGATTTAAAGAATGGATAGGGGACTTTTAGGTGAACACGAATGGTGGCAGGATGCGGAGGGAAGCCATTCAGGGCAGAAGGAACAAACAGCATGTAGTAGCAGGATGACAAGACAAGGGACATCCTGCTGACTTAGAATGGCACATCGTCCATGGTGTTTTTGGTAACTAGTGCAATAGCTCCCAAAGAGGACTGTGATGGTTAATTGCATGTGTTAACTTAATTGGTCTGTATGGTGCCCAGACATTTAGTTAACATTATTCTAGATATTTCTGTGAGGGTGTTTCTGGATGAGACGAACACTTGAATCAGTAGACTGAATAAAGATTGCCCTCCCCAGCATGGGTGGCCTCATCCAATCCACTGAAGATCTGAATAGAATCAAAAGGCTGAGTAAAGGAGAATTCTCTCTCTTTCCTATCTTCAAGCTGGGCAATCAGCCTTTTCCTGCCTTCAGATTTGGACATAGATTTGCACTGGAACTATATCATTAACTCTCCTGGGTCTCCAGCTTGCTGACTATGGATCTTGGGACTTTTCAGTCTCTACAACCTCATGAGCTAGTTCCTTATAATAAATCTCTTTATACAGATCTTTATCAACTTACAGCTGGGTTATATCCCAATAAACCCATTATAAATTGAAAATATCATAAGTCAGAAATGCATTTAATACACCTAGCATGTACCTAATATCATAGCTGAGTCTAGCCTACCTTAACACTTACATTAGCCTACAGTTGGGCAAAATCATCTAACACAAAGCCTATTTTATAATAAAGTGTTCAATAGCTCATGCAGTTTATTGAATACTGCACTGAATGTGAAAAACAGAATGGTTGTATGACAGAATATACCTTGTAAGTGGCTGTAAGTGTATTGGTTGTTTACCCTTGTGATCACGTGGCAGACTAGGAGCCAGGGCTCACTGTTGCTGCCCAGCATCATGACAGAGTATCGAATTTAAATTTAAAATTTGAAGTTTGATTTCTACTGAATCCATATTGATTTTGCACTATTGTAAAGTCAAAAAACTATAAGCTGAACCATCATAAGTTGGGGACCATCTGTATATATAGATATCCCAATGGTTCTGTTTCTCTGGAGAAACCCTGAGTAATACAAGGACACTGGTTGTCATTGTATGCTTGGACTGCTATAACAAAATATCACAGACTAGGTGGTTTTTAACAACAGAAATATATTTTCTCACAGTTCTGGAGGTTAGAAAAGCCAAGATCAAGATGCTGACAAATTCAGTTTCTGGTGAGGATTCTCTTCTCTGGCTTGTAGATGGCTGCCTTCTCACTTTGTTCTCACAGTGGGTGGACAAGGAGGGGGGGAGAGAGAGAGAGAGAGAAAGAGAGAGAGAGGGAGGGAGAGAAAGAGAGAGAGAGAGAAAGAGTGTGAAAGTGAGCAAGCTAGAGAGAGCAAGCTCTCTGGTGTCTCTTCTTCTAAGGACACTAATCCCATTGGACTGAGCCTCATGCTCATGACCTCATTTAGTCTTAATTCCTTAGAGGTTTCATCTCCATACACAGACATACCAGGGCTTAGGGCATCAGCATATGAAATTTCAGGGGGACACAAATCAGTCTACAACATTGAATGAGGGTGGTGGGAGAGGAGTCTGGACAGGTGGGCCCAGAACAGAATGTAAAAGTTTGAGTACATGCTGAGGATGGTGGGAGAGGAGTCTGAACATGTGGGCCCAGAACAGAATGTGAAAGCTTTGAGTCCATGCTAAGGGATTTTCATATTTATCCTGTCGGTTATTGTGAGTTACTTAAGGGTTTTAACTGTTGAAAAGAAATGTTAAAACTTATATTAGAAAGCTTATTTTGACTTTTGGTTAAAGGAGCATTGACTAGCCATCTTAGAAACCAATTTAAAAACAAAGAAAAAACAAACACCCTACTGGATGGTGTGGATAGATACATTTGTTTATAATTTCTGAAAACAAATGAACCACTTTTCAACATCCTTGTTATAATGGAGATCACTTAAATTTAGGATAGTGATTCTCAAAGTGTGATCCCTGGATGAACAGTATCTGCACCATCCAAGAACTTGTTAGAGATATACCTTCTCAAGACCAACCTCAGGGGGCGCCTGGGTGGCTCAGTTGGTTAAGCAACTGCCTTTGGCTCAGGTCATGATCCTGGAGTCCCGGGATCGAGTCCCACATCAGGCTCCCTGCTGAGCAGGGAGTCTGCTTCTCCCTCTGACCCTCTTCCCTCTCGTGCTCTCTCTCTCATTCTCTCTCTCTCAAATAAATAAATAAAATCTAAAAAAAAAGACCTACCTCAACCTATTTGAATCAGAAACTCAGGGAGTGGGGGCCAAGCAGTCGGGGTTTTAACCACCCCTATAGGTGATGCTGATTCAGCTCAAATTTGTGAATGATTGGGTTGGGAGAACACCTGTATCCTTACTGTAAAGAGAGTTCCTGACCACCTAGGTATCCCTTATCTGCTGCTGCTCCGAAGACACACAAAATCTAGAAAAGTTTGTCGAGTGGTGGGGAATCATGTGCACCTCAAATTCCCAACCCCCAAGTAAGAGAAAGGGGCCGTAGATACGCAGTTAACTGATTTTCCCAAGGAAGAGCATCAAAGGAATGTCAAGTGAAATATATGAGTGCAAATAAAATAGAAAAACATCTTAAAGTGCAGGATGACCTGTGTGTATTGATTGCAAGGACTTTCTGCAAAACAGGCAAAGTCAACAAGAAGACTCACAGCTAATTAATTCTGGGAGAAAATAAGGTACCTTATAAAGAAAAACATAAACATCAAGAAAGAAAGGAGAAGAGAGAGAGAGAGGCTCTGAGATTAGAAATCGTTGCAGAGGGGTCAGATCTGGAGTTGAAATGAAAAATTAGATTTACATAGAAAGATGGACACCTCTTCCCCCAAGGCTATCAGTAAGGGTGCAATGTTACATGCAAATTTGGAAACTTTAATGAGATTAAACATTTGTAAATCACATAATGGATTTCCTGGCATATGGTTTGTGCTCAATGAATACTAGCCCTTATGAATTACCACAGCACCAAACCCATGAACAGTGAATACCTGACTCACCCCTGGAGGGTGTCACCCTTTAGGGACCATTAACAAATGTTTACCCTGGAGAAAGAAGGCATGATCTGAGAACAGGTCCCAATAGTAAATGAAGAGGAAGGTTAAGATCATAATGGCCCTGGGGCATTTTGTATGGATGGATATGTGTTTGAGAAATAGGGGCTGTGGAACACAAAAGAAGGTAAAACAAAGGGACAAGGTTACTCAAAATGATTTTCAAATACTTCAAATGTATTCCAGGTGCAGATCCTGTTTAGAAAAAGATATCTAACACATATCAAGTATGACAGTGGATATACATTCCTTCCTCCACTTGCTTTCTTGGAAAGAGGAAGGCAATGAGGCTGACCTGGATTCTCAGGTCCACCCAGGCTGAGATTCAACAGATGAGAGGTCACACTGCCTAGCTAGTATCTCTGCTGTAGTCTGATGAGGACTTGCCTTTTTTCCCCACAATGTGGTCAGTCCACGAACAATAGAAACTTCTATTAGAAAAGCGCCACCCCCCCGTTAAGGATTACGAAATTTAGGCAGGGAGACATGCACACAGAAACATGTCTGAGAAGTTTATAACCATTCAAAATTGAAGAACAAAATACAGACAGTTTCACAAGTGTGCTGCATGAGATGTGAGCAGCTACAGGGTGAGCTAATACTGTGAAATGGAGACATCAGGAAGGCCTCCCAGAGAAGGGATACATGCTAGAATTACAGGAACTAGGTAGGTGGAGGGTAGAGTGGTGCCATCGAAGACAGAATAATATTAGGCTCAGAAACAAGGAACCACAAGATGGAATGAGTAAATGCTTTTGAGAGAATGGGCACTGAGTTTAGGTAGAAGTACACAAGTTAAATGGTAATATTTGGGATTTGGAATTTACCCTATGGGCAATGTAGAACCATAGAAACTTAAAGATGTCCTTTTCTATATGAATTGCCCAAGTTGGAACAGCAATTTAACTAGTTCTTTATCAAATGGTAAATTCTCTTCTAGCATCCTATATTTGAATATCATACACTCAGCAAGACATGATTATATTCTTTCTGTTTCTGAAAGTTATGCAATTACCTTGATACTTTTGTAGCATTAAATGTGAAAAAATATCCTTGTTTTCTCTCCTCTTCTCTTTTTTTTTGGGCTGCTTTTAGCAGTCTGAAAATCAGCTTTCATTTTCACTGCCGCTTAAGAGAATTTGATTAAAAAAAGTCAGCTAATTACAACGGAAATGCAGCCCTGCGAAGCTTTAAGAAAAACACATTATTTTGTTTTAGGGTTCAGTTACTATACATTCATTTATCATCTTTATAAGCGATGTGCAGGCAATGATGAATAGGCCTTGGCTTTGAATCAGGAAATGTAAATTATCCTTTCTTTTTTTCCTTTTTCTTTTTTTTTTTAAACAAATAATGAATACTAGTAAATTTGTGAAGCTAACTGATGTGCCAAGAACTCAACGATGATGCAATGCCATGAAAGCAATGCAAAGGCTGCCCATCTGAGAGTCTGAAGCAAAGAGAACTCCTGGTCCAGGGGATGTATAACGTGGCCTGGAAAGCGTTGTACCTTGTGTTGAACTAGCTGGCTTGGGGGACCATTGGTAAGGTGCAGGTGGCTCTGCTATTGCTTTGCATTTAAGTCCCCCTCATGCCAAGTAGCCCTTGCCCTTGAAAAAATAGCAAGTGTGTTCCTTAAACCTTCCCTGGTCTAGACCTTATCTTTTAGCCACAGGGCTTGGCTCTCTCTTCTTCCTCCTCCAAACAAGAGCTGTCTTTAAAGGATTGCTCAGGTATCAGCTTCATTGTAAAGCCTTCTCTGATTGCTTCAGATCACAACCAAATCTATTTAGAATACTGCTAATTTTTAATATATTGTGAGAAATGGGTGCATTTATTAGTGGGAGGCTCAATTTCTCAGGATGGACAAAACACATTTTAATGTGTGGGTAGTATCTGGGTAGGGAGAGAAAATGGGAAGTCACATTCCCAATAAGAGAAAAGATGCTCAACTATAGACCATGGGTGAAGAGAGACCACTTCTGACTGGATGGCTGTTATTACACATAGGCAGCCGGGAGGATTTTAAGGAAGATAAAGCTCAGGATGCTCACCTCAGAATAAATCTCAAGTTTACATTACACTTACCATTTGATGTAGAAAAACAAACCTCAGTTGAAAGAAAATAGCAGTGTGAATGTTGGCTTTACTGGTGCAGAAAGTTATGCATACTCATTTCCGTTTTCAGGGGTTTTGCAATATTTACATTAACTTGCATATAGAATGTTTAAGTTATTTGTATGTGTTCTGCAAATTAATTTAAAATTGGCAATTTACTGGGAGCCTGGGTGGCTCAGTTGGTTAAGCGACTGCCTTCGGCTCAGGTCATGATCCTGGAGTCCTGGGATCGAGTCCCACATCGGGCTCCCAGCTCAGCGGCGAGCCTGCTTCTCCCTTTGACCTTCTCCCCTCTCATGCTGTTTCTCTCTCTCTCGCTCTCTAATACATAAATAAATAAAATCTTTAAAATTGGCAATTTACTTACATTTGGATGACATTTATGGATAAAGACATTAGCCATAGACACTACTCACAGATGAAGTTATGTGTACATCATTGATTCTCACAGTCTTTATAAATGATGCTAATCTGATTTTTATACTGCAATTTTACACATGTACTGTTTTCCTTTTTAGAAATAAAATCGAAGTATTTCTATTCGCCATTGCACACAGAATGTATTTGCGTCCTTCCTTTTTAATTTTATTAATTTTTGTTTCTTCTCACAGTCTTTCCTTTGCTTTTTTTTTTTTTTTAAGATTTTATTTATTTGACAGAGAAAGACACAGCGAGAGAGGGGAACACAAGCAGGGGGAGTGGGAGAGGGAGAAGCAGGCTCCCAAGGAGCAGGGAGCCCAATGCGGGACTCGATCCCAGGACCCTGGAATCATGACCTGAGCCGAAGGCAGACGCTTCACGACTGAGCCACCCAGGCGCCCCTCCTTTGCTTTTATTATATCTTCTCTCAAATTGCTGAGGGAACGATTAGGCACATTGGTCTTGGCAAATTATATAAAGAGAAGGAAAATATAATGCTCTGTCACTTTAAAATGTAGTCCATTTCTACCAACATATTAAAAGTCTAAATATTTTATTGCCTAGGCACAATCTCATTTTTATTGCCCCAATCACAGCTCATTGGCTAGGATATGCTGGGCAGAGGAGTGAGCTGGTCAGCTAATGGCCTCCCTGCTGCTAAAATTAACTAATTGTTAAAGTAATAACCATGGACCCTCATGGCCTATTTTAATAGTCAGTGGCAATCTGGGAAATTATTTTGCTGCTTTCATTTCAGTGAGTCCTCCTGTTGGCCATTTGCACCCCTTTCTATCCTCTTAAATGTCCTCTTGATGAGAAATATTTCAATGAGAATCTGCAGGGAGCTCTGGCCAGTCCCTCCAACTTGCAACTGGGGCCCGTTGTTTCTTCTGTGAATGTGGGAGGAACATTCTGTAAGTCCGTATTGGAATGCATGGGGGCAGCCATTTCTCTACTGCACCAAACTTCTTTTCCAACCTCATCTGTAACATGTGACTCTCACATCAGTTTGTTTCACAACTCGCCATGTCCTACCCAAATGCTAGCCATGATCTTGCCTCTCCTTTTGGTGGAAAACTCTTCATCCATCTCTTGATGATCACTCCTCTCCAAATCAGAGGTCCAGGCAGGAGGTCAGTCACTCAGTATCTTAGGACTATACTAATTTCAATATTGACCTCTCCTCTGATACTCTGGTATATCTCCTGGCTACAATACATTTCATCATGTTTTTGAATTTCATATTCTCCTTTATCTGTTTATTTATTTCATGTGTACAAATCCTTCATACTCAGCTAAGCTTACATTTACCCAGAGAAGTTTCTGTACTTTCTCTTGTATCTCTCAGTAACCAGAACTGTGTTAAGCAGATGTTCAGCAAACACATGTTGTGTTAAATTAAATTAGATGTGGGGATTTCAAAGTTGCACCTGCTATACAAATGTCCTGGGGGGGATGTTTTAAATCCCTCATATCCAGAGGATGAGGTAAGTTCAACAGAATCCTGCACTGAGAATAAATCTTCATGAGTTTTGTCATAAACATGTCCTTAATATGGACCTCATAGAATGGAAATGCCTTATGATATAATATTTGAAGTCCTCAGACAAAGACACAGAAAATTTGTACTGAAGGAATCAGTCCTCAGAGAAGGTGGGTTTGAGGCAGAGTTACAGAGCAAACGTGTTTGAAAGCAGAGATGGAGGGCTGGTTTAGCTGATTCCAGAGGTTCACCTACACATGTCTGCTACTTATTCACCAGAACAAACATGCAGGGCCTCTGCTGGAGATAGGTGTGGGTTTGCACACCTGCAAAGTATTTTTTAATAGGGCTTTATGTCTGTTTAATGGAGCCATGAATTTGGACTTTGCAAAACTTCATAGAGCTTTTCTTACCTGTATTATTGTAAGAAATTTTTATTTTATGCCTATCAAGGTCTGATTATTGAGATGTTTATGAATATTTGTAAGAGTACTATGTTGATACTTACCGGATAAAGAAACTTAAAACCAGTCTCTTGACTTAAAATTCCATGCTAGTTATGGCATGGCCTGTGAAGGCATGAAAAGCTTCTTGGAGATTATACATTTTTATACTTCGGGTTTGTAGTTAACCCATGGGCTGGCCATATTCTAGATTCATGACCAATTGTAGCCTAGGCTGGTACAACTGTGCTTATAAGTCCAGGATCCTTCAAGCATCATGAAGACGTAGAGCTCAACCATTCAGTGAGGGTTTGGATTAGAGGAGTGTTTTTGCAATTCTAGCAAGCCATCAGTTATGATCTCCTTTGTACAAATACCCCTTTACAGTGCTGAAGATTAATTGAACATTTGAATTTTTAGAGAATGTTTTCCAAAAACCCTCTAAAAAATTATGGTTAGGACTCAGACAAACAGATTGATATCCTGACCCCTCTACTTACTAGCTTTATTTTCTTGGGAATAGAATTATACTATACACCAACTTCATTTTCCTTACAGATTAAAGGGGGAGTGATGGTTCTTTGCCCTTTGGTAAGTGAAGGAACAGAAGATGATGATTATTTGTAAAAGAAGAATCACCAGTCACTGAATAAAGACTTGAATGATTCTCCTATGAATCAAAGCATGCCTCAGTGCATGGATGTTTTGATATGTATTTTGTTTGTTCACATTTCTTAGTCCCAAGCTTTCACCTGGTTTTAAAACAGTTTTGCTGGAAGAACAACAATTCTGTATACATTCCATATTGTCATTTCCTTTGTGATCATATAGGAAGGCAGAGACTAAGAGCAGAAAGTTCTTAGCTGGCCAGAGTTGCTTGCAAGCCTTGCCATAGTCACATACTATCTATATAATCTTGAAATTCTTAGCAACGTCTCTAAGCCTGAGATTATTCATATTAAACATGGGGACAAGAGATATACCTATTTGTAGGGCTGTTATGGGGACTGTATGAAGTAATGCTGTAATGCATTTAGCATAGAGCATCTATTACACACAGTAACAATAGATGCTTAATTAATACTAGCTATTATTTCCATATTATTACTAAGGACTGCTTAAACAAATGACACTTTGGCATCTAGCAGGCACTCAAAAAGAATTTGTACAATGAGGCATTGCCATTCTGAAAGGATCTGATGAGTGATCCCTGCTGGATAGGGTGTCAGAAGAAGGAGAAAAGCCACCAGGAAAGGGGGTCACCTGTCACGGGCTGTGAAGATGAGCAGTCTCCAGGAGGACTGACAACTTCCCTCCTTTTGGGAGCCTCAGGGCCCTGTGAGAGCTTTATGAGGGTAGGTAAAGGAACCTTGGGGGGGTCAGCTCAGGAGTTTAGGACCTCACCAGAGAAACAAAGCCGCAATGAAGAGAAACAAGTTCTTTGTGTCCAGGAATGAGGTCCTGTTCTGAAGAAACCACAAATACAGAGTCAGGCCCGAGGTATCTTCAGTGTGAACCAAGTAAATTCCAAATCAAATTCCTCTCCAGCTTCTAGAACCTTGAGGGCTATCAAGTAGAATTCAGAGAGCACAGGTCAGCAATTCTAGGTCGAATGAGACTTTTAGATTCGAAAAAAAGATCATGTGTGTGTGTAGGTAGGTATATTCATTTCTCAAGGTTTGCTCGAGCCTTTTTTCCCATGAGTTAGTAGATTATTCTTATGCCTGATCCACAGATCTCTGTACATGGATCGTCTACCAGCAATCTGACCCATCTTGAAGAGAACCGAGCAGAGTTGTTATTTTCAAAACCATGTTCTTTAGTCACCTAGATGGTAAGTCCTCTGAGGACATGGCCTGGTATCTTTTCTTCCTGTGTCTCCTCACTGTGGCCAGCCCCAGTGCACCCAACATACCCAGCAAGGCGAAAGGCCCTTAGGATGTGCCCACTTCAGAAAATAGAAAGAGTGCTTAAAACAACAAAACAAACCCAAGAAGGAAATCTTGCGAAATATGTGCTAAACCGTCGATGGTGTTTTCTTCTCCTTGAAGGTAAAGCTAACTTTGGGAGTTGCGGGGGAAGGTGGCCCATCTGGTTCTATGACATTTTTCTGGAAATACCATCAAAATGAAAGTGAGAAATGTGCTACGAACTGAACAGTCATGATCCGCCCCCCCACCCCCCACATCCGAAAGGAAGATTGCGAGAGTAATGAGCATAAATCAAGGCTAGGCTTGTCCTGCCTGCATTGAGGCAAAACAGGTTTTCCTTAAAAAAAAAACAAAAACAAAAAAAACATCTGCCATAAGGAGATTTAAATCGGGTACTCCTGTTTTTAGAAGATCTCTATTTCCTTACAGGATGTCGGCTTTGATCACTAATCCCTGGAAAATGTCTTTAAGAGCTACTCCAATTGGCAGAAGTACCAGAGAGTAGGCGTGGGCAGGCGTGGGGAAAGAAGTGGGGGGGAAAAAACCCTCTTTCCCACACTGATGTGTTATTTTAAAATAAAAAGACAACTCCCAGAGGCTCTTGGCTCTAATGATCCCCTCTGTGGTTTTTCCAAAAGCACGGTCCAGGGACACTTTTAGAAAATGTTCCTTCTGTAGGTCAGCACTTTCCCGTCCACCCCTCTCCCTGGCCAATGGCATTAATGTGCGTTTGTCAAGACTGAATTTCATTTGCCGCATCGAGGCTTAGAGAGGGCAGCACATCGTGTTGCATTTTCCTTGCCTCTCAAACTGGAGTTCCTGCTTCTCCCCAGCTTTGTGTTGTCAGCAAAACATCGCGTTTACAATCGGTCTCTTGATCTGCGGTAATTACCGGCAGGAGAAATAGCGAGGGTAAGGACCTAACAAGAGAAGTCTTGTGTTGTCGCGCGGTGGGCTGCTGTCCTGAAAGTGTATCAGACTTGTCAAATTGGTTCAAATTAAATTGACACGGTGCTCTTCCAGGCATCACCACTTATTATACATCGCAGAGCCCTTTTGGGCAGTAAATGCCGTCCGAGTTAAAAAGGAATGTGCAAAGGAAACTCAGAGGAGCCAGCAACAAGGGCAGCGAGGATCTCCAGGAGGACCCGTTAAAACCGGCTGTGAGAATGTGAAGGTTATGTTATGACTGAGCTCAGTTTTGCTCTTCTCTCAGCAATTTCCAGTTCCGTGCCACTGTGACAGAGGTGTCCCCAGGCCTTAGTCATGAGGCCTTGGAACCATTTTTTCCTGCCTCCAGCTCCATTCATTTATTTATTGTGACCTTTATGAGCTCTGTCCAGCGAAACTGCTGGGTCTAGCAGCGTCAGCCCTGGCCTGAAGGGAGACAGGGGAATTCTAATCCTAGCCTTTCCCTGATGGGCCTGGTGATCCTGGCCAAGTCATTTAACCTCAACATGCTGGGGCCACTGTTTTTAACCGAACAGGGGAGTGAATGAGCCCTGGATCACTTCGGAAGGGTGTCAGGAGGGATAACTAATTAATGATTGTAAAGTACTTTGCAAACAGAAAGTACTGTACAAAATGCTTAATATTAATAATAAAATGCATTCACTGCAAGCCTCTAGGCATATGCTCAGAAATAACGACGGCAATTAAAGTAACACGCTAACAAAACTCATTAACCCCCAAACCTCCTTCCCACTGCGGGGCTTTCTTAAGACTGCCAGGTGGTGCAAAGAGGAAGGCTGCAGTGAGGGCCATGGCGTCGGACTCCTCCTCACTTTCTAGGCAAGTTAGCATGTCGCCTGTTAAGAGAGCAAACAGTCCTGAAGCCCCATCTCCATTCAGCCTTTCCTGGCATTCCCCCATGGGGATCATTTCCTTCTATCCATGCTCTGCCATCGACTGCCCATACCATCATGCACCCTAGAGGGCACTTCTCACCTTTGTAGGCTTCATTTCCTTCCCTGTGTAGGCAACTTCTCTGTCTAGACTTGTAAGCTGCTTGAGGGCAGGGTTCCTCTTGTATTATAACCTCCTAACTCCTAAAAGAAGACAGTGCAAAGGACATGCCCATAGACGGTCCATTGAATAAGGAGGGGACACTTTGTCCTCCCCAGGTAATGGACAAAGGGGCAGGGTGTTATTTGAAACAGGCTGCACATACTGGTTATCATGCCCCCGGCAAGCTGGCCACAACTGCCAAGAAGCTCCTGAGGTCTGGCAGGAAGGAAAAGTGAGGACCTTGCCAGAATGGTGGAAGAGAGAAGACAGGGCTTTTGACTCGGGTGTTCAAAGAACATATAACTTTGAACTGGGGGATAATGAAAGCTAAGACTGAGGAACTCACTTTGGGAAAAGAGAGAAGGAATTAAAACAATATGCCTTGAGTAAGCATAAGGCAGAGCTAGGCCTGAGGTGGGCCACAGCTAATAAGGGATAGAGGGTGTGAATCACATGCATGCCTGGAGACCCCAGAGTGCTGAGGGAGGGCACTGAGGGCTGTGTGCAGACAGGCTGGGCACCTTGTAAAAAAGAATTTGTTTCTATTTTCTCTTTGTAAGACTGAATGGCTAATTGGCAAAAACTGTCTCTCTTTACCTCCTTTCTCTTCCTTTTTAATAAGTTGCCATTTTGTTTTTAATTTCTTTGTAACTTATTTATTTATTTATATTTTTTATTTTATTATGTTATATTAATCATCATACATTACATCATTAGTTTTTGATGTAGTGTTCCATGATTCATTGTTTGTGTATAACACCCAGTGCTCCATGCAATATGTGCCCTCCTTAATACCCATCACCAGGCTAACCCATCCCCCCACCCGCCTCCCCTCTAGAACCTTCAGTTTGTTTCTCAGAGTCCATAGCCTCTCATGGTTTGTCTCCCCCTCCAATCTCCCCCCTTCATTTGTAACTTTTAAATTTCATACCTGTCCATGTCAGGAGTGTTAGCTTATGTAAGAATTTTTGTGTCATAGTAGCGTCTTTTATAGAATATAAAAGTGGTACGTAAACCATATTCCTGAGGCTTTGTGAGTCCAAATTTAATCTGATTCCTCCCTAAGTACTGCACTGTAGTATGGGATTGTGATTTGGACCACTAGATCGATAGTCCAAATAGTTTTTATAAAAACTGACCACATACACTAAAAAATGCCTCTAAATTATAAATAAAAATAGTATAGTATTTACCAACGTTACATAAAACAACCAAGCAAAAACAAAAACAAAAAAATGTCAGACATTATTTTCAGTTTGATTGTTTAAAATAGATTCCCTGGAGAGGAGCTTCTTAGTCAGTAATGAAGGGCCTTGTGTTTTAGGAGAAATAGCCAAGGAACTCCTGGGCAGGGAGAGGGGTTCGGGACTGAAGGTTGAGGGCTGGGGAGGAAGAATTTTCTGTGAAAAGGCTGGAGCGGGGAGATTATGGTGCCTCTGAGCACAAATGTCTGCTTACAGGGGAGAGGGTGAGAGGGAGATGTTAGCAGGAGCAGGGAGGAAGAAGCTAAGCACACACAAATGCCATGCCGAATGACACTGGGGTGTGGAGAGAAAGACGTAAGAGGAATCCAAAGGAGAAGGCGAAGAGCTGTGAGAGTGGGGTCTGGAGATCTATCTTGGCAGGGCCTGTTGTGAAGAATATTCTTGATTTTTGGCAGCCACTCCACAGATGATTCCCTCCTGTGGAGAGCTGGAGTGATTGTGGACAAGCAGTTCAGGAGATTACAGGTCTGGAGATGACTTGGGGGAAAAAAATCCTAAAATTACACGAAAAAAAGCCAAGAAATGATATTGAGGGAGCACGCGCCTCTATTTCACGGCCAAATCAAAAACTCCCTGACTAGGAAATTTATATTCTGCCTCAAAGTCTCTATGCTGAAGGTTGGGCATGGCTTACAGGGGAGGTGGCAGAAGAGGTGGTAGTGGTGTGCATTTTAGGATTCAGCTGTGCCACCAACTTGTGGTGTGTCCTTGAACAAGCTGTCAGCCTGGTTTTTATCCATAAAAAAGGCATTTGAGTTAGACAGTCTGTAAAGCCCTTTCCATTCCTGATAGCCAGCAACCTCCGTGAGGCGGAGTGTCTCATCGTGCCGTACGCACTTACCCAGTGCATAAGAAGCTGACTCAGGTGCCGTTGCCATTTCCACAAAGCTTCTATGGGTTTACTGAAGTGTGCGACTTTCATTCTCATGGTGTACAGGGATCATCAGCCAAAATCCACTCAACAACTTCTGTGTGTCCAGTCCTTTGATAAGTACTAAAGGATGACCTTGTCTCTGCTCTTGAAATGCTTACAGTCCAGTCAGGGACTCACATAAACACAAGAAAAACAACAAAAGATAAGAGATGTCACTAGGCCCTTATGTTTCATTGACAAATTAGAGCTATAGACAGAGTGCTTTGAGTTTAGTGGAGCACGAACTTTCTGTTGGGCTGAATGGCAAGGAAGAGGTGTGAGCTGGGCCTTGGAGAACAGATTCAAACAGTCCCTTCCTGTGTCCTGACTCCTGCTGGGTGATAGGGAAACAACTGCACACACACACTGAGGAGATCCAAAGCTCTGACAAAGCAGGGCACTTAATGAAACTCTGTTGACTAGGTTGAGACAATGGAAATGAGAGATGTGAGGTGTTCAAATCCAGAAGCCAGCATTTTAGTGGGTTACACCTGAGACTGAGCACTCAGAAGGTGGTAGATCAACCATTAAACCTGTGGTCAAGTTTTGGGTCAAAATCCCTTTTCTGTCATTTACTAGAACTTGGAATTTGAAAAAGTCTCTTATGCTATTTGAGTTTGGTGTTAGACCTGAGAATTTTTCACTGTATTACAGTAGGCTATGGTGACAAATAGCAAAATTAGAGGGGGAGTGGACAATTCAGGAACTAGCATGAAGATCTTGGGTGTACAGGGGATAACTGGCGCAGGCCAAGGATAGTTTTTGGGTATTGAGCATAGATTCTTGGTTTACTCCACAGTTCGGATTAAAGTTGGCCTTTCTGAAATGTTTCTTCACCTTGGTGCACTCCATTTTTTAAACAAAGATTTTATTTATTTCTTTATTTGAGAGAGAGTGTGTGAGTGGGGGAAGGGGCAGAGGGAGAGAATCCCAAGCAGACTCAGAGCTGAGCACAGAGCCCATCTCAGGGCTCCATCTCTCAGTCCTGAGATCATGACCTGAGCTGAAATCAAGAGTCGGACACTCATCTGACTGAGCCACCCAGGTGCCCCGTACACTCCATTTTTTTAGCACACACATTTCATGAGCAAATGTAATTACACTGCATGTAAATGCTAGGCATAACAATGACCATATAATTTATGGTCCACACCATGCAACTACTGAAAGTAAAAGAGGTGCTACTAACAATTATATAGGTTAGCAGGTGAAAATCAAGCTTGTGTTGGGGAAGTTGGAGGTGTGATAAACTTATCCATAAGAAACCACTCTTTCCCCCCAACAAAACATCAATTCTTCCTCTTTCCAAATTAGGAAGCTTCATCCAGGGACCCTCACTAGACACTGAGGATTTTGTTTCAACACACAAACAAGCAAACAAACAAAAAAAGCTACATTTTTAGGGAACAAAAAGTCTGTAGGAAACAAAAAGTGCTAAAGAAGCTCAAAAAGTTATTTTGAAGAAAGGTGATACAGGATGAATGTATGCACATATACACGAGAAGGAGAGTTTGTGTGCACATACACATTCTTTTTCAATCTAAAATCACAGGGTACTAAATTATGGCATACGTGTGTGTGTGTGTGTTTGTGTGCACGTGCATGCACACAGGCATGTAAAAGTGTGAATCCCTATCAATCTCCCAAGAAATGATTCTTGGATTACCCAGAGAAAGGGAGAGAAGAAAGCTCTAGAGAGGTGGGGTCAGGAGGAGAGTTGGGGATGCATGCGTAATTTAAAATTATAACCCAACAAATGCAAAACAGGAAGGGAACAGCATTTTAAAGAGGCCGGCAGATAACATCAGCTCATTAGTGGTTCCATTACAGTGTACATTGGTTTGCTTTCTCTCCTAGCACCAAATAAAAAAAAAAAAAAAAGAAAAGAAAAAAGTAATACATGTGCATGTGAGTATGGAGGAAGTAAATTAAATAAACATAGCTTAAGTTATTTTAGGATGATCTGAGCATTAACTCTCATCCTTGAAGGTAGTGGTGAGAATTAGGAAATCTTTGAAACTAGCCACTGCACTTTGAATGTAACTGGATTCCCAAGGCATCCCTTCAATAGGTGAGGGGTGGGGAAGGGTCAGAATGGAAGGTAGTGGAGTTCTTGTCACCATTTGGATGGGATGACCGGGGATTTGACGATGCTGGCACAGCATGGCTGTCAAAGATCAGAGAACTTTGTTTCCATTTGGAAATGATTAAGGTCTTATTGCTCCTGTCTTGGATATGAAAGACTTGAAATGCATCAGCTCGATGTAACTAACATTGAATGACAACTCTATGCATGTAGTTAGCAAAGTTCATTGAGAAGGAGAGAAGAACACTGAATTTCAGAAAAGTTGAACCGTAAGAATTGAGTACTTTGATTGAATTTGATAGCTCTTAATGGGAAACTGTACTGAACAGGCAAAAAAAAAAATGCAATGAGATTTGGTGAAAAGGATAAAACTCAAATTTAGTTTTTAAAAAATCTCAGAATTAATCGTGCCTATTTTATTCAGTTAATAGTAGAAATTATTTTACATGAAGAAAGATGATGTCAGAAATAGCTGAGTGAATTTTAGAGGTGGAATTAGAAGAGGGCAAAGGGGGAGCTAATTTGCTTTCCTGCTCCAAAATATTCCTAGCAATCATGTCTGGAGGTCTATTTGATTCTTTTTTATTAAAGGTGGATAGGATTCCTTAGGGAGGATTTTGGAATGGAGCTTGAGTTATAACCACTGAACTGAGTAATCAGAAGGCCAAATGAGCCATGCCATCTGAAAGTCAATGTGGATAGGCCGGCAGATAGAAAGAAGGGCCCCAGACCCTGCTCAGAGAGACCAGCTGGGGCCACGGACCCTCACAAGACCGGTAAGTCAGCCAAGGAGAAGAGAATCATTATATAAGGAGCCTAGGACTACAGATGAATGTTGGTGACCTAGGGATGGGAGGGCTTATCCTTGATGAGGGCACTGGGCATGGGGAACAGATCCTTCTTAGTGATTATAGCCTGAGTCTTACATCTCTACTGTGGGCACAAATGTATGGCACAGGATGATGGCAGCCAAGGCATAGCTCTCCGGCCCTTTGGTCTAGGTCTGTTTCCCGCCTCCCAGCAGATGCATTTTCTCTTTAAGCTTAATATATTTAAGTAGGGCATTCATTCCTCAGTTTGTAGCAGCTACCATCACCCCCTATTGTCTGATATTGGACACGCTTCCCAGATGAACTATCTGATTCTTGATTTCTGTTTGGCCACGTGTAGTGCTTGGCTCTTTGGAATGCTCTGGAGAACTCTTCTCCCTGTTTCATCCATAATGATTTTCTGAGAAGCAAGAAGGGCAAAGGCCCAGAGTGATTCATTGAAGGTGCATATGGTATTCATTCTGCAGAGAACAAATATGGAACAGGAGAAAAAGTGACAGTCGCACCATTTGCATTTGATATGTAAATTCAAGATACATATTGATTTACATGTATAATTTAGTAACCAAAAAAAAAAAAAAACGAAAAAAAAGAAAGGAAAGAAAAAACCCAGATAGCTAAGTAAACATGAATACCCACCCCAAGCTAAAGGCTGGGCTCATGGCAGTGTTTGTAAATGGCGCTGTGCAGTAGCACATCTCAGCATGCAAATGTCTATAAACTTCAAACTGTTGCTAGGTTAAACAACACCTTTCCCAGGAAGCACACGAATTTAGCAGCTTGTGCTTTATGCATTGGTCTCCAGAGCAGAAGGCCCTTCTCCTCACCTCACAGTAAGGGCAGGACACATGATCCATCCCTGTGTTTTCCTTGCTGAAGTCTGCCTTCAAGCGATATAGCCCAGTGTCTTAAAACACATTTTTCTCTTTGTTGTTTCATGCATGAAGAATTTGGACATATATTTCCCTATAACCTTCAAGGATGGATCTAAATGCCTTAACTGGCTCCATCTTTATCCAAACTTATTTCCTATTCTCACCAAGCTTCTCCTTACCTTCAGCTCCTGAAATAACCCTCCAGAGACAATTCTTTACTGTGCCCTGCATACATGAATGTTCTCACCACCATGCTTTCACTAATCCAGTGGCGTCCAAAAGAATGCCCTTTCCCACATCCATCAAAACCCCATTAATATCTCAAGCTCAACTTGGACTGCACGGAGCCTTCACGAAATTTGAAATGAATCTAATTTCTCCTTTCTGGGACTAGTCACAGTGCATGTGGTGTCAAGCTGTTTTCTCAATCTCGGTCACACACTGTTGTATGAGGCACTCTAATAATTTGCTAAGTGTTGCTCTTGGTTTCTCAGCCAGAGAGAATGTTTCCGAGGGAGGGGATTTCATCTTCTTTTGTACAACACATTCTGTTTGGCACAAAGATGGACATATTGACAATGTTAGCACGTAGTGATGGACTAAATTGAAAAAAAAAATACTTCCCCAATTTCCATTCCTTGTTTATCATTATTTACAGCCTGCAACAGGAAAACCTCATCAGTGATCATCATTTTAAAATGGGTGAGCAGAGGGATGTAAAGAGCACAAGAAGTGCATTAGGGGATGCATTCAGGACTTTCCTTTTGCTCCCACTCTGCTGCAATGTTTGTCACGATGTCGTGTTTGTCACGAACAGTAACATGTGCTCTTAATTCAGGTTCCTGGACTTCAATACTACGAAGACTTTGGACAGGATAATTCTTTGTGATGTGGGAGCCTTTCCTATGTATGTAGGATGTTTAGGAGCATCCCTCTTCTGTGCCCACTAGATGACAGTAGCTCCCTCAGACCCCATGCCTTTGCACCACAGTTGTGACAACCAAAAGTGTCTGCAGATATTGTCAGTGTCCCCGATGGACGAAACATCCCTAAACCCACAACTGCACAAAGGGCCACAACATTTCCATCCATGTGGAGAGACACGGCTATAATCAGGGATCTAAAATTTTTAAGATGTTTGTCTCTCTTCAGTGGGTTAAATAAACCCCTATGGAACCCCAATACTTTATTTTCTTTAGGAAAATTCTGCTTTTTCCATATTGCTTGTTTATTATTAGCAAATATTTATATAGTACTTTGTCCTTAGTCCTCAGTGTTCTAAGTACTTTACAAAAATTAACCAATTCAATTCTTAAACACACCCATAAGATAGGTACTATAATTATTCCTGTTTTACAAATGGAGAACTGAGAGGCCCAGAGAGGTTAAGAAATTTATCCAAGGCCACACAGCTAATAAGTGATAGAGCTGGGATACAAATCTAGATGCTCTGGTTCTGAAGTCTGTGCTTTTAATCACTCTGCCTTTCTCAAAGGCACACATATTAGTTTCCTCTGGAGTGACTGTCACAAATTCTGAACAGGGTTATTTTTGTAAATTTTTACCAGTTCAGGGGGCGCCTAATTTGGGGGATAAAGCATAAACCTCATTAATTATTTTAAAAATCCAGAACTTTCTTTCCCCTTAATGACCTGCTCCTGAGTGAGCTCCTGCTGTGGCTGGGGCCTACACATATACCTGTACTGGACACAGGGTTGTGGAGGAGTGTGCATCAGAGATCTTGGGTACACTTCCAAGGCTGTGGAAAATATTCAGTCTGTCATACCTGAATTAATCCCTCAGTTCTCTGTACCCATGAGAAAAATCCCAGACTGATTGCCGTTTTGTATTTTCAGCTGTTTTATATAGTTGGGCTATTCTCCAGCTCCAAATCTCTAGTGAGTCTTTACTTCCAGCCACACTGAGTCTAAACTTCTTTGACAAGATGTCAAGACCTTTCATTATCTCACTATTCCCCACATAGCCCATCTGCTTGGTATGGGTCAGCATCCTCACTTTCCCTTCTAACTTCCACCTGTCCTCTTAAGGCAGAGCACAAGTTCAACTCCTTCCATGAAACTTCCCCTGTCATTGACACCCTCAGCTTACTCTTCCTGAACTCCTTCAGCATTTGTTTTCTTGCCATCCAAATCCTCATGAAGATGAAAATCTATGTTCTGTGCTAATTTTCATGTTTATGTTTATCTTCTCAACTAGATTGTATAGCTCTGAAGGAAAGAATGTGTCTTTTTCCATAAACCTGGCCCTCCACATTAGGCATAGGACAGGTACTCAACCAAGATGTTGATCCATTGCTCATTCATCATCAACCTTCATGCTTCTTTTGCCATAAAGAGGACCATGCCTTTTTGCCCTCACTCTCAGTGGATGCTAAACCATAGCCAAGTCCTCTAGGCCCTGACTTGTAGCTCCATGGGTGGTTAGCTACAAGATACCAGTTGATAGTCTTCCAAGAAAATACAGTTTCTGCAAGAAGGTAAAGTAAGATGTTATGGCCAGTCAATGGGATGCAATTGCTTAACTTCAAAGGAGGACAAAAACTACAAATATCCATGCTGCTCAATAGAAAAACACCATCAGTGAGAACCAATAAATGGCATGGCCTTGCTGGGTGCCGTACTTGGTGACTTTGTATCAGAGTCGTGGGGGCACACGTCCTTGGGGTGAAGTAGATTTAGGGATCTGCCAGGCTTCCACCACCAGAAATAACACATGTGAGGAGTGATATGTCTCTTTTAAAACCTAGTTTTTCATCAGGGTGTTTATTTTCTAGGGCGATGATCATGGTAATATTTTCAGTGTTCATAGTATTTTGACAGTTTTCAGGGCAGTGACTCTTTAACGACACAAAGGATATACAGAGAACAGGAGGTATGACCCCAGATGTTTAAAACTACTGGAGTCCCAAGATGTTAAAGATATTTACTCAAGTGAATATCAAGACTTCTTAAATTATTTTAAGACTTCCTAGTGCCATTTAAGTCATTTTGGTTTTAGAATTTACACATAAGAGGAAAATGTGAATGCCAAAATTTACTCAAGTTTATAATAGAGTAATGAATTATTCATGGAAGATTTTAATATGAAACTAGACTCTCCTTCATCCTAATATCAATTAATCAATTAAAAAGTAGTAAAAAATTATTTAATGTCTTAGGTGCTAGGCTTGGTGAGGGGCATAGTTTCTTACAAGGATTTTAGTAACAACAATTTTATTTAAAAAATCAAAAACTGAAAATTTTTGTTTGAGGGATAATTAAAAGAAAAATACTACAAAGCCAAATGAATATTTTTTTTGCACTCTTGTTTTTGTGACTTTCTTATATTTTATGAGTGGATAACTCCATACTGCTTTCTTATTTTGCACTGCTCTCTTGAGTGGTGGAGACCATGTGTCTTCTGAATAGCCTGGTCCATTGGCTGTTCTAACTCTGTATTGGCACTTTTCTGGAAGATTCCAGCTTTCCTAGCCTGGGCAGAAATTTCTGACCCTATTTACTTACAACTGACCTGTTACTCCCCACATTCCACAGTGACATTTTTATTAATACACAGTCCTTAATGGAATTTGACTTATTTTTAGCATCAATGGATGCACCACTCACTAGTCATTCATGTTACTTTTTGTTAATCTCAACTTTCTGAAATTTTCTGAATTCCAAATACTTTGCTTTTGGATAAATCAGAGAGGTGAGTTAGAATATTCTTTCTTTCTCTAAGGGATCATCATTTGGTCCCACCCATCTTCCTGGGAAATTGATTTTCCTATAAATCTATGGGAAAGTGGTTGTGCTAACAACAGGAGGTGGGAAGAGATCACTTAACTTTTCTTTCCAAAAGAAATTCATGTTACAAGAGCTGAGACCTATAATATCCAAGGTAATCTGCTATACTTTGTTTTGGTGCATTTGGACAATTTCCTCTAACCAAGATCCTCTGTAAGAAAAATCTATTTAAAACATAAAGCAAAGAAAGCATCCTTTGTGTATTTTTCCTGCTAGGGAGACATTTCCTCATAAAGGGCTCAGCATCCATGTGGCCATCACCATAAATCTGGCATCACAGCTCTGGAGCAGTGAGCATAATATGGTGGCTCACATGAGGAGACACTCCTGCCTGAATCCAAGTTGCCATCTAGGTTCCTACCCCAGCATCAAGATCCTAGTAACTGAACTGGAGGGAATAAGCACACTGAAATATTCATTCATTTATCCAGAAATTCATAAGAAATAATGTGAAAACATGATCTATGGGAAATAGAGTGGTTGCTAATGCTAAGTCCAAGTTCCCAAGGAGTCAAATACTAGGAATCATGATTTTCTATAAAGTAAATTCTGAAGCTTTAGATTCGGGATTCTGGGGACAGCTCTGAATCAGGGTTCATTGTTAAACCAGAAAATCTTAAGAGTTTGGAGAGGACCACAAATGACCATACTAATTATCCCATGATAATTAGTAACATTTATATTTATAATGGAAGGAAGAGGGCAACATCTGTTACCATGGGACCATGGCTCACAATGGTTTATTTTATTTTTTGTATGTGCTGTCTTTTCTGAGTTCTTTTTTTGAATATTGTTTTTTGAAACTGGGGGAAAATATGATCTAGAAAAGTGTTCCTTGAAGAAATGGAAATTCATATCTGGGGCTACATGCTATGAGAAAGATACAGCTAATGCATTTCAGAATATTAAAAGTCTGAGGGACTTCAGAGAGTAGCTGGGCCACATACATCCTTACAAGAACAGTTTCCTCTTATTCAGGTTAGCCCACCTCTATGTGCTCAGCTCTGCACCAAAAACCATGGGGCTCCTCATTCACGGCAAACCTCTAAAGAGGAGATAGACACATGGTGGAGATGGTGCTGTATTGCATGGTATCAGTAACTATCAACATTTGTGATGAAATTCCATGGGTTAGTGAAGTGCAGAGAAGCCAAAGCCAAGGTTGCTGAACTCCATTTGATAATCTTGTTCCAGGATAATCTCACCACTGTTTACCAAATTTGGACTTCATTCTCCTTTTATTCATTTATTTTTATAAATAAATTATGCATTGAGAGTCTACCAGGCACAATCCCCAAACCAAACACAGTTCACTCAAAAAAGACTGAACATGATGGAAAAGCTATCTACCCTTTCAGAGATCAGTCAGCTCAGGGCTCCCTCTGGCCAACACCACCACTACATTTTAATTGCCCCAAGGCAGATCAGAATCCCTCAGTCTGAAAGATAATGCTCCAGAGAAACTCCTGAGAATGGTCAAATGATAGTACTGTGACCCAGTAGTTTTTTTTCCTCAGAACTAAGAATAATTTCTCTTTGCTATATTCTTCAATGTTAGGGGGTTATGGATGCCTTAGAGAATCTACAGAAAACAAAACAAGGGAAGACAATATATTAGGAGATTTACAAAGTCTTGGAAATGAACTCATGGACCTTTACAGCAATGGTCCAGCTTGGAGGGTCTTCTTTATATCCTCAGAATCTATTATACCCATTTGTTCTCCTAACAAAGAAAGGAGCTCTCCATGTTAGAGGCAGAGAACCGCTCACACTAACAGAACCAAGGACTGATTTTATGGGACAGAATCCTCCAAGGAAAGAAAAAATATTGCTACTTGAATTATATTCCATTTGATTCAACAGAACTTACTAAGTCTCTTCTAAGTGTAGTAGATGTGCAGAAGATCCAAAGATGAATGAAACAGTCCCTCCTTTAAGGGACTTTAGGGACACAGGATACAAATAGCCTTCAACTCCATGAAAACAGTGAACAGCATCTAAAACAATGTGTGACACATAGGCTGTGTTCAGTAAACATTTTTGGAGGAAATAAGATATAAAATGCCAAGTGTTGAAAGCATGGTCTGAATAAGTCACTGGTTATTCAGAGAATGATGACATCACACTTGATTGGAAGAGGCAGTGGGAGTTTCACAAAGGGAGAGCCTTGCAACATATATGCGGAAGGATAGATGGAATTTAGGTAAATGGAAAGGAGATGGAAAGATGCTTCAGAAGAGGGCATGGCGTGAGCAATGAAGAGGAGCCTGGGACATGAGTCAAAGACAAGAGGAGGTGCAGACCAAAGAACAGGCTGGGCCATCCTGTGGAGGGTCTCCAGTACCAGTTGAGAAAGAGGTCCAGATTGCAGTGAAGATGACAGGTGATGGCTTGCCTTTCCTCTGGCCTCCCTCTGTTGTACTTTAATATTGACACTACTGGAGAAGATCATAAAAGTCATAGTTTTAGTAAATCAATTGGTGTCAGTCCTAGGACCTTCCCCTTCCTTCTTGACTTCTAGACCAAACTTCATATTTTTTTTCCAGTCTCTCTCTCACATCTCTTCTTTTATTTCTATGTCATTTGATACTGTTCTGTGTTTCTCTCTCCAGCTCTCCCTGTCTCCCCGAATTACACCTTGGTGGAATATACAACAGTAAGGTGACATGGTCTGGGAAGGAGGGCATGCATCTCTGTCGAATAACACTCCAATGGAAAGAAAGGTTAAAAGATTTTGACCCATTCACAGTCAAGTTTTCCTCATATGCTTTTGAGGAAGTATAGAGAATGTCATGCAAATGATGCCTGAGAGAAAAATCAGTGCAAAGCCCCATTCTGTGTTTCCTAGGAGCCAAGCTTCTCATTTTTATGCCACAGGAGAAATCTCAGTGTCTTGAATCTTTAGAATTTAGAATTGGTATTTTTTTACCAACCTGCAAGGGGAGGGGGAAGGCAAATACAAAAAAAAAAAAAAGGATTTGTTAGATGTGGTAGCCACATCTGGGATAAATTGGGCCAGTGCAGCCCAGCTACACATGAAGCCCCAGAAGTTTCTCTTAATAACTTTCCAGGCATTCTGCCATCACTGAGCCTTCCCATATCACTTACTGAAATGCAAGAAGGCACAAGCTGTTCTCTGGTCATCATTGTTTTTAAGGTCCTAGCTTTCTTCATCTGTATTCCTCACACTCTGGTTCTTTCTCTGTTTCAGGTTTCCTGAACCAATGACTCTTGACCTCTAGTTCTGTTTCTCCTTAATAAAACCTGCCGTTGTGTTCTTTTGGCACCCTAAAGTGAACATGATCTGTGTCAATATAGAATAATACATCCTAGGGAAACATGGATTTTAACCCAAACCAAAAACTTAAAGAAAATCTCTCTGAATTATTTAAGACCAGGCTTTCTAGGTCCCTCCTAATGCCCTGAGGGTTGAGAAGAATTATCTCTGAATTTGTTTTGACAAAGTTATTTGTTTTTATTCCTTAGTTTGTTCTTTTGAATTGCTAACAGTACATGAAGAAAGAAGATAAAAGCTAAAGTTGTAACTTCAGAATATCTATAATAGAATAAGAAAGGCCAACTGGTGGATATCACATCAGACAAATGACTTGACCAGACACTTTGATTTTTGCTTTTTCCTAAAAGCTCTTCTTCCTGGATCTACAGAAAGTATAGCCAAGAACTGGTATCCAGATGGGCTCTATTTCAAGACACAACCAGGGGGAGGCTCAAGGACCCCAAAGCAATGGAATTACACCTTGTCTTGAACAGATGGCACAGCCAGAGACCTGGGATTTTCTATAATGCAACCAAAAGGAACATTTTGTCTTAGTGCATATGTGTTAAATATCAACATTTTTATAGAGAATGCTCTTCAAAATCTAGCTTCAACATTGACATGGTGTGGGAGCAATTAGAACTCTTTGTATTACCGATGCTCAGGTGAAAAAGTGTACGAAGTGGTCCTTTAAGAGGGTAGTACCGAGCCTAGGACAGGTAAAAGAAATATGAATAAACCAACATAATCACACCCTGACCACTCCAGGATCATTGGTCAAGGCTAAATGCAAGCATATGCCCTGAGCAAAATGTTGGGTTTGTGTGGCCCATAACCCCTATCCCACTTCCTGCTGATGTTCAGGTGAGCTACTGATTAGAGAGCAGTGGAAGGTCAGAAAAGGTAAGGTCTAGGTTAGGGTCAGGCAGCTCTCTCATTGGTTTGTGCAAGGTGTGACTTAGGCCTACCTCTTAAGCAACCACTGATATGGAATCCTCTAATCTACAAAGAAGGGTTCACACACCCACCTCTATACCTTTTTTCATGCTGACCCTCCCCCTCCCACGTATCCCATCAACTCCAATGAATCTAACCCTCACCATCCTTTAACATCTCCTCCAAGAGACCTTTAAAAAAACACATGAAACTATCATGCTCTACTATCAATTCTTGTTTCATTTACTAATTTACTATCCATCCCACTCACTGGGAACTTTTTCTTGGGTTTTGTTATTAGGTATGACTTATATGTATATCCTATCTGCAAAAATCAATTTCTGGGCTCATGGAGTCAGATAAACTCACATATTTCTTTGTCTTGGATCCTTCCTTTAATCACTTAGCATATAGATTAGCATGTATGTATGTGTGTGTATAACATAATATATATATTATCTAAATCTATATAGATGCATATTTTCTTTAATAACCAGTATATGTGCATTATAAGGAAGTCAATTATGACTCAGTATGAAGTATAAAGTATGAAACTTTAGCAATTATAAAGTTTAATAATGAAATATCATTTTCTTTTCCAGGTTTTGGTGTACTCCATTCATCCCTCCATCATTAGACTGTGTTTCCCCAGAGATGATTAAGATGTGACTGCTTGAAGCAAATGCATATTATCTCTTCCTGGGCAGACCTTTCCTTCTTTTCAAGGTGAGGTGTGCCGGGAATCAGGGAAAGAAACTTCAAAACTCCCTCACTGCTCTATAAAGTCTAGATCCTAGAACAAGAAGTAAGTAACCTGCTTCTTGTTTCATTTTCTCTGTCTTTTCTCACAACGCTTTGACTCCTCTAAATTCTCTAGATGCCAAGCAAAAGGTGCATTTGGACTTGTACCAGGCAGGGCCTCTGAGCCTTATCATACCTAGGTGTGTTGTTTCACATTTGCTTATCTAGTGCCATTCCACATGGGAAAGAAAAAGTTAATAAAATGCCCTCCTAAGAAGTACCACTAGTTCTTATAGTTTCTTTCTCTCAGGAAATTCCCTTTCTCTCCTAGGTTCTTGTATGTCCACACATAGAGAAGAATGGGTGAAGTCTGCCATGTGCCAATTCTTAGCAGGTTCTCCCAAGTTTTTAGTAGTTAGAAAGTCTGTTATTATTCTCTTCATTGACTACCTGTTAGGGTTCTAGGGAATCAGTAAGTTGAAGATTTTGAAGAGGATTAGAACTTGTTTGGAATAAGGGAACTAATGCATTTATGATGTATAATTACACATTTCACTAGAATTGTTCAGCACAGACTTATATGGGTTGTGTGTGTGTGTGTGTGTGTGTGTGTAGAAGGGGAATTGATACACTGGTGGGAAAGTTGGGAGAATGCATATTTCCAGGCCCAGGGAAAAATGTGTGTGTGTGGTCACTCCAATGCTCCTGATTCATATTTATTTGAAATTTACATCAGTATTTCCTATTGCATAGACATATATATCTCATTTGACAGTGGGTTTCACTTAAATTCATGCTTCATGGGCGCCTGGGTGGCTCAGATGGTTGAGCGTCTGCCTTCGGCTCAGGTCATGATCCCGGGGTCCTGGGATCGAGTCCCACATCGGGCTCTCTGCTCCTTGGGAGCCTGCTTCTCCCTCTGCCTCTCTCTCTCTCTCTGTCTCTCATGAATAAATAAATAAAATCTTTAAAAAAAAAATTTAAATTCATGCTTCATGAGTCACCTATACTTACAAGTTTTGGCATAATCACAGAAAAACTTTCTAGTGGACACGCTTGCATTCATTTAGCTGGACATTTGGATATTTCAATCGATTCAGCCATTCAATGGAAAGGTCCAGCAAATGCCCCTAATTTGACATTGTTAGTTGTGGGCTATTTTTTTCTCCTGTATCAACCACTGTGGCTAATTAGGCAGCAGATTCAAATCTTCATGAATTTTTCAGGCTGATACGTGTTCCTTCCCAGGGCTAATTTGCTATTATCAGAGGAATGCCTCTGGTATACATTGTTGGTGGTGTCTGACCTTATTCCCCTATTCAGATTGAAATTAGTTGAGGGACAGTGGCCAACAAGGTCATTTGGTAAATCATCTCGTAGAAAACAGGTCTGCTTTAGAGAATGTTCTTTTCTTGCTCCTCTTCATAGCCTATCCTAGCTTCCACTGTTGCAGGTCTCTATCAAGAAGGAATAAGATTCAATAAAACTTTTACCCAGGATTTCAGAAACTTAAAAAATTCAGTAGAGAACCTAGTTATAAAACTTGGGTAGAGGACTAGAATAATTCCATTCTATGAGCTTCTTGTGTTAACAATGAGGAGGATTTGGCATACAACAGTAAGGGGCAGAATTTTGCCTAACTGAATGAGAATAAGGAAAACTGCTTTATTATGTGATTTGCCTTAGTAGGGATGTTGAAGAGTCCAGGTTTCCTGGGATGGCAATATCAGGTCATCCCACTTAACCTTCTCCTCTGGACCCAGAGGCCCCTGTAAGTTGTTTTCCAATTACAACTGATTAGTAGTTGGAATTATTAATAAGAATCACACAACCATTTGTGTCTTTTGAAAGTCATCAGTATTAATTTCCACAAATTGGTTGCAATTTCCAATAAGAAAATACCAATTAATTCATTCACTAAGAATTGTAATGAGTTAGCCTAATGGAGACTGACATGATGGTAAGAGCAGAGAAGGAGCATTCGGGACTTTAAGGTTATAGATTACTTTTGGCAGTCCTCGGTACTTTGCATTTTCAACTTACCAGACTTTTTTTTTTTATTATGTTATGTTAGTCACCATACAATACATCATTAGTTTTTGATGTGGTGATCCATGATCCATTGTTTTCATATAACACCCAGTGCTCCATGCAGTACATGCCCTCCTTAATACCCATCACTGGGCAGACTTTTTTAAAAAAAGACAATGTTCCTTATAAGACATGAAGAGGATATCTCAAATATGACTATTTCACCCCCCTCTTTTTTTTCCCTTTAGCAATTTTCTTTCCTAATTTTTCACTGGGAAGGGACAATATGGTATTTAGCCCCTTTTCCCCCTCATGATTTATATATAATTAGGGGCTCAGAAATGTTATCCTTCAGTTTTAAAAGAAGCTGCTGAATTGGAATACAAAGGGTCATTTTAGTTATGGGTATACATACTTTTTAATTAAAAATTATTTTATTGCTTTTGTTAAGTAATTAAAATTTACAAAGTGATTTCTCACGAATATTTATTAATATTAAGTTGTTTTTGGCATACACCAGTAAATTGCAAGCAATTGCTTTACTCTGCATGTGTAATTAAAATGACTAAGTAATTATATTTTTTCCTTGAGTATAACTGACACTATCACATTTTTCTAAGTTTTGGTTCATTTTTATTTCCATTAGTGAATGCTTCATAGAAGCCAAGATAAGGAGTGTCAGTTAGCAAGGAGGAAAGCTGCTTCTCTTACTGAGCTTTTGAGAAATAACAAGCAGATATTGTGTGCCATGTTCATAGTCCCATGTGCTTTGTTTTCCTTGATGTCTTTCCTCTTCCTTTATCTACCTGCCTTGCATGTTGCCATGATTATTTGGATGGTTATTTAAACATTTCTGGAATGCACATCTTAACTTAAAAATACTTAAGTTTATGTATTTAGACTTTATTCAAATTGGAACAAGTAGGTGGTATATGTCTATTCAACTATACCTTTTGCTCTGCTGAGTCCTTATCATTTTCCTTTCTCTTGTTCTTCCTCAGATATTATCAACTTCCTTGCATTTCTCTTTATCATCAGCAAATGCTCCTTAAAAGTCCCCAATGTGCAGGCTCCGTGTCATGTGCACGGACGTCTATGCATATCAGCTTAGAGTCCTTACCTCCTGAGAAGCTCAGCATCAGATGGAGGGAAGGCTGAATCAACATGATGGTTTCTTCCCAAAATAAAGGAAAATGAAAAGCCAATGTAAAACAGCACACCTAGAAACATCTGTTATTCTTTTTTTTTTTTTTAAAGATTTTATTTATTTATTCATGAGAGACAGAGAGAGAGGCAGAGGGAGAAGCAGGCTCCCAAGGAGCAGAGAGCCTGACGCGGGACTCGATCCCAGGACCCTGGGATTATGACCTGAGCTGAAGGCAGATGCTTAACCATCTGAGCCACCCAGGTGCCCGAAACATCTGTTATTCTTAAGCACAATATAGGATGACTGGCTGCCCATGCAGTGAAGGTTAAGTAATGGTACAGGATCACACTGAGAGAGGATCCACTGGTGAATATCTCAAACATGAAGGCAGAGACCAGGACTCCATCCTAAGTGATGCATTCAGACGAAGAAAACGATCAATTCTCTTGGAACAACAGAAATGGGGGGCGCTTTCCTGGATACTGTTTGGAACGAGTCTTTCACAGCAAGAAAGTGAGGGCTAAACAATGAATTACTATAACCCAGGCTTCTCCCTGTGGCCAGATAGAGTAACAGGGACCAGATGTACCCTTTCACCTGAAACAACCCAATGAAAAAAGGACAAACTTTATAAAACAATGGTTTCCAAGAATCTGGACCTTAGACAACAGTGATCCATGAAAGATGGGAAACAAATGAAGTAAGCCTATTGTTTCCCACACTTACTGCCTTGAGAGAGTTTCAGGCTCTGGAATAGGAAGGGGTAACTCAGAGCTCAGTGGACACCCTGAACTGAGGAGATGGGGTTGGGAATCTGAGGAAGTCTAGGTGGCTAGAGTTTGTAGGGCAGACGGACACAGAGAGGGGAGAGCTGCCCAGAAAGAGCAGCCTGGACATCTGCAGAGGCTGACTGTGAGGATTCAGCAGAACACTGATCAATGTGGGCCATGAGGAAACTGCTCCTGACTCGGGAAAGAACCATCCAGAAGGACTACAGGAGAGAGTACCTGTTGCTCAGACAGGGGCAGAAAAGCACCCGTTTCCACCAGCCAGACTGGCACCTCAACATGTACGACACACGTTGGTAGAGCACTCAGAGGAGTCTTGCCTGCTGGTGAGGGGTAAGCAGCCCTGGGGTAAATGTCACTGTGGGCTTGCCTAAAGATTGCTGAATGTTAGTCTCAAAAGAGGCAAACCGTTTTAGGAAACACCATAACTCAGATTTGCAGGAAGCTAGTTTTTGGTGAGGCAAGTGGAAGAGAGTCTGCTGTGTGGAAGGCCCTGCATGGCTTGCCTTGACTGCCAGTGAGAAATCATGGCTACAAATGGCTATGAGAACTCACATGCTTCACCCCGCCACCAGCCATGATGAGAATCCTTACAAACTCCAGCCTGCCACCAGCAGCTGATCTGGAGAACCGCCACATTCAGAGATGAGTAATAAAACAGAAAAGCACAGAAAATCTACCTTTAAAAGTGATCAAAGGCACAGGAAAACCAAAAATGGGATATTACTAGAGAAGGATACCTCAACAAGAGCACACATGCCAAGTTACCATAGATCAGATGGAAAATATAACTGAACAAATCACCAAGATTTTTTTTTTTTGGTAGAATACAAATGCTTTTATTAAATAAAAATCCAAGGTAGAACAATGCAGAGGTCCCAGAGGTCCTGGAAGATAAAGCATGAGGATAGAATGAGATAGAATCAGGAGCAAAGCAGCTTACAAAAGAAAAGGAGGAGAAAAATAAAACCATCACAGAAAGAAGGGCGCACTTACAGAACAAGGGAGAACAGACAGAAGAAAACAAACAAGCAAACCAATAAATAAACAACAGCCTTAAGAGATGCAGAGGTCAGGATGGAGAATAGGGAGCACAAAGAAATGGAATGAACAGAATTAAAAACAATGGAGATGGTGAATATGAAAGAGAAACAAGGGGGTTTGAGTTAGCACAAGTAGGATCCATAAAGAAAAGAAATGAAATACTAGATTAGAAAACTATATTTAAATATTAAGAAGACTTCTCACAAATAAAGGAAGATTTGAATCTTTTTCAGTAGTTCCTTTGCTTCTTTCAACATCCAACCCAAGGCTGGTCTTCTCCAGAAAGCCTTTTTAACCAACTGCACACTGAACTTACTCTATTCTGGCAGCACAAATTGGTAGATGTTCTAATGTTTCTTTCCTCCAGTTATTACACTGGCTTTTGCTGTTGTTTTTAGTTTGGAGGATTAGGCACTTTTGTGACGACTGGGGCTGTGGCTTTCTCCTTTTATGAGCTCCTTTGTACTTTGTAGAGACTATGTACAAGTCATTGCTGTGTAAACAAATGGAGCAAATACATAAAACACAAATTTTCTCCATGCCTTAATGCAAGGGTCTCTGGGTACCAATGTGGTGGTTCAGTCCCGTTACTGAGGTTGCTAGGTAGCCCTCTGATACTGATTTTCTGTTGTTCTCTTAAAGGTAAGTGATTAACTGAAGAAGGGCAAATATTTGATCAGGACATTGTAAGTCAAAATGTACATTTTTTTTCTCTTTTTTCTCTATTGCCAAATATTCTGACTCAGTTAAAGGTGGAAATACAGTCAAGAATGCTGGACAGGAGTGAGGGCACTGGAGTTGTCATGCAGGGCTTATTGCTGACCAGCCATCTGCCCTCATATTAGTCACTTGATCCTTGTTATGTTGTATCTCGGGGCTAGAACAGTTCCTGCCTCACTATAGACACTTAATAATTATGTTTCCAATGAAAAAATAATTAGTCTTAGTTTTCTCCTCTGTAAGATAACAAGTGTGTACTAACATGATCTCTAAACACTGTTTTCACCATAAAAATCTAAAAACTACCTGCTTTCCTCTGGTTGGTAAGCATTTATGCTGTGTATTTTCAGTTGCAGTAACTCGGCAATGCCTGTTGTTTTTATGGAGGATGTGTTTGTCCCCACATGTGCTGTTGACATGATCCATGTAGATTCAGTGTCCATCCTAACTTCAACAACTTTCGAGAACAGCCAGACAAAAAGTCCAGAGGGCACACTGAAGGATTCTTACAGGAAGCTTATAGCCTGTCTCCTTTGGCTAATTTGCAAAAGCATTTTTTGATTTAAAACAGAAGGAGGGCAACTCCCTGGGAGAAAACTCACATCCACTAATGTTCCTTCTGGAGTGAGTTATGAAAGAAAGCCCCAGATGGATTAGAGATGAAGGTTAAACTTTGAGACACTAATTTATTGAAAAGGTAAAGATAAAAGAACAAAAGTGCCCTGAATGCTATGTCCATGTGTCCTTTTTGCCCCATGCCCCATGCATTCCAGTAATTTAAGGATCTCTAAAAGGAATATGTGTTTCTGTAGAGGTGATTTCACGCAGATCCCTAAAGATAATCTTCTTTGGAAACAATCAAAATGATGATTCTAATTGAATTCTCCAATTAGACAAAAATGGACAAACTTTAAAGAAGATATTTCAGTCTGAAAATAGCAAGCCTAGCAGAACTGTTCGGGGGCAATGCTATCAAAGCCTACAGTGGTATTCTGGAAAAATATTTTTGTGTACAGTGAATTCAGTGATGTTTAATACCGTATTTCATCAATGTGAAGTTACCCATTATTTTCACATTTCTGAAATCATTTTATAACCAACAAAGTCTTACAATTACTGTGGGTCAGGTGAGAGTTAGGTCCAGTTGTCACTGAATACCCATGCACGGACCTGGTTATTATTCCTGGTGGTACAGCCTGACAGCCATAACTTGGTAGTATTTCAGTCAATACACCTTGTAAGGCCCATTTGAGAAAAGGATATGTATACTGATTCTTTTATGAAAAGCTTCTATTGACACCATCTGGTAAGATGGAAAAAAGCACCTTCCTCTAAACTCACAGAATCGGGGGGTTAGAAGAAAGTTCTGGGCACAATGGTGCACTTTTAAGAAATGCTGCATCACCAACATGCTTGAGGAAGAGGACATAGAGGATAATAAATGTAATCTTTATATATTTTCTAAATATCACTACTTTAATATCTGTCTTTGTTTTTCTTCTTCTCTCCCTAAATTCCAGGTAATAATCATGCATCCACACAGCTGTCATTTTGTAGTGTTGTCTGAGTGGCTGATGAAGAGGAGATGATCAAGTGAACTTTGGAGAGCACATTTAAAAGAAAAAAAATCTTTATGGGATTCTTCAAAATGTGTTTCTTTAAAAATGAGGTATAGTAGATGAATACGTTAATGGCTCCACTGAATGGTTTCTATATTCATACCCCTTGCAATGTGACTACATCAAAAATTGGGAACCCATGTCTCCATCCCTTGAAGCTGCGTTGGTGTTGTGATTGACTTTGAGCAAAGAAATAAGGTGGCAGGTGGTGGTGTGCCACTTCTGAGACTAGGCCTGCAGAGGCCTTGCACACTTATGTCCTCTCTCAGAATAGGTGGGCCTGGGATAGCCTGGTGGAATATGACAGACCATGTGAGACAACTCAGCCAAGACCAGCAGAGGTAGTTTACTTTACATACAGCTAACTGAAGACTTATGATTGAGCCCGGCCAAAAACAGAATTGCCCAACTGACCTACACACTCATAAGCCATTAAAAATGCTTATTGTTTTAAGCCACTGAGATATGGGGTGATTTGTTACACAGCAATAGCTCACTGATACATGAGGGGCAGCATACGTTTCTCACATAAAATCAGGTCACTGTGAAGTTCGCATCAAGATGCTTTTTCTGAAGGTGTTTTGAAGCTTTTGAATCCCACATATCCATCTATTTCTGCATTTCCCAGGAGCAGAAGCACTGAAATTCTGTAAGACAGGCTGCTCTTGAGATATTTTCAACTTAGCTGGAATCAGGATTTGCCAGAAATGTCGTGAGACAGCTTGTTTAAGTGAGATTTCCTGCTCAGTTTCTTTTTTTAAAAGAGAGAGAGAAAAAGAAAGAAAAAAATAATGATTTTTGGATGGAGTTCATCTGTTCTGGACACATTTCGACATGTAGTGGAGGGGAACCAATATATAAGGATCTTTGAGTTCTTTAGAAACTTTGGCAAAGTCCTAAACCACCTGGGAATTCATAAGATTGAATGTTTGAAGTGTGATTTTTAAATTAATAACACTGACATCACAAATTGCTCGCACAAATCAGTCCCTCACTACTCAAAAATGTTCTGTTTACAGATTGCTCTGTCTCCCTATGGCTGTTTTTTATTTAGGCTGGATATGTTCTTTTACTATCTTGCTTGTAAATTACTGGAAGATTGTCTTCATTTCTTTTTAGGCTTCACACTGAAGGGTGAGTTTTAGATACCTTACTGTTTGGTTAATATTTTACATTTCAATTTTTCAGTTCAAACCAGGGAACCAGAGAAGGGTATGAATAAAACTTAAGCTATAGGTGAACATTTAGAAAAAAGAAAGAGCAAAGGATGAATATGTATGAAACTTATCTAAAATGCCATATTTATGAGGAGAGGAAAAATATTGGAGCCTTGCATTCCCTTTACATATTTTCAAAACACCACATGGGATTGAGTGGGACCAAGTGAAAAGTATAAAATTTGTTGAGTGTGGCGGGTGTTTTAGTGTAGCAGTGCAGTAAAAAGTTGGCAGTGTGAATCATCTGGGGCTGTGGGTAGGAAGATACACTGAGGCCTTGGGATTAAGGAAAGACATGGGTTCTCTAGTGCCTGATTTTCAATGGGACGCTCGACAGGATGCTTGTCCTCTTTCTCTGTCAATTTGTTTCAATCTAGAGGCCAAGAGTACAGAGGCCATGAGTTGCTACTTCATGGGCCAGAACATGGGCTTGCAGCATCCTTATTTCCTCTGAGCCTGCTCTGTACCTATACCAAATCCAAGGGACGGTGACAATAAGGCCACCTTGTTGCAGTAGACCACGAAAGGGAAGAAAGGGCCAAAGGAAACAGTTACTCAAGGGATTTTAATTCAGCTGTCAATTATTTCACCCATTCTGTGAACAGGCCTGTGTTAGGCCTTGAGTGGTTGAAACAAGAAAATAAGGGACCAGGGGCTGCACTCTCCCACCCAGGGATTCCACATATTGGGGCCCAAACCATGAAAAATCACACAGACATGGGAGACATGGACAGAGTTGTTAGTTTTCATGAAGAAGATTCTGGTTAAACAAGGTATGGATAGCTTTTCTTTGAGAGTACAGATAGCAGTAAGTATGAATAATGTAGATCCATGAACTAACATAGAAAAGTCTCTAAGACATATAATTAAGTTAAAAAAAAAAAGCTTCAAGTTATGATCTACAATGTAATACCACTTGGTATCATTCTAAACCACCTAAACAAAACTATATATCTCTACCTTGTAAGTATAAAATTCAGACAAAAGGATTGGGATGGTGTGTACAAAGTACTTACCTCCGTGAAGGGACGGAGGCTGGTTAAGAAGTATTTCCCTATCTCATTACTGTAACACATTTATGCACTAACTGAATTAAATAAACAAATTAAAAATAATTGAAGTAAGTGAATTATGGGCATAAATAAACATTCCCCTCTCCTCACCATACACATAAAAACAAAGGTAGTCACCTTCAGGTTCCTTCTTCTCTGTAAAAATAAGACTCAAAGATGTACTTCATGTTTTAATGAAATAGGCTCTTTTCTTGATTTCCATAAAATTTTTCTTTTGAGGTGTCCCCCCCCTTCCCTTTCCTGATCTCTCTTCCTTTTCAATTCCAGTATTATGCATGTTCTCCAAGGTCAGTCCTTAGCCTCCTCTCCCTTTTTCTGGGAACTTTTACCCACTTCCACAGAATCAAAGATAACCTCTAACAGAATGACTTTTTAAATCTGTTTCCAGCTTTGCTTTTTCTACTCTGTTAATCATCCTCACTTTGCATTTTCTACCGCCATTTTTAATTTTTCAACATTTTAAATATATATGATAAAATGATAAAATTTTGTATGTATTTGGCTAGAGATATTTTTTAAGTTTTAAATTTAATTCCAATTAGTTAACATACAGTGTTATATTAGTTTCAGGTGTACAATACAGTAATTTAACACTTCCATACATCACCCTGAACTAAAATCCACAACTGATGTCATCCTCAATGGGGAAAACTGAAAACCTTTCCTCTGTGGGCAGGAACAAGACACCACTCTCACCACTGTTATTTAGCATAGAGCCACAGCAATCACAGAACAAGAAGAAATAAAAGGCATCCAAGTTGGCAAAGAAGAAATAAAACTTTTCCTATTTGCAGATGACATGATACTCTATACAGAAAACTCAAAAGACTCCCCACAAAACTGCTGGAACTGAAACACGAATTCAGTGAAGTCGCAGAATACAAAATCAATGAACAGAAATCTACCACCATTCTTAGCTCAGCTTCTTCTAAACCTAAATTCATCTCTCTTCATATCCCCAGTGGGTTGTTCATCCCACCATCCTAATTTCAACTAAAGACTTAGAAGCCTAGTTTACTCGGTAATTGCCCTTTCCCATCTTCCTCACCACTTCCAGTGTCCCATCCGGTCTTCTTTCCTAATGTCCTTTGTCTATGGTTTCATCTCCATCTGTACATTTCCTTATTGGATTCATTCAACCAAAAGCACAACCAAACGCTAAGTGGAAACTTAAGCCACTTCTTTCAGCAACTGATGGCCTCCAAATGTTTATTTATCTACCTGTTCAGTCTGATCTACAATGGTTATTTTGGTTTTAATTGCATGGTTACCACTTCTTCACTCCCAATTATGAATCAATCACTAAGAATTTACCAAGTACTAATTTCACAATCAGCCCTGGGAGATATTATAAACATAGAAGACATGGGCTCTTCTTTTGAGGAAATAATTGATGAAAGAAATCATCAATACATAAAATGAGCATCTTGAAACAAATTTCACAGTGGCATAGAATATATACAAAATGCAGTGGAAACAAAATCCATGAAGCTTCCCTCCTCTCTTTACTTCTACAAACATTAATTATCTACTATGTGCCAGACACTAACCTGGGACTAAGGATATGGCATAAATAAGATAATTCCTTGCCCTTGTGGGACTTCTATTCAAGTGCAGGGAAATAGATACCTAATAGGTAAGCGGATAATTAAGATGGTTTCCAAGAGTAATAAATGCTATAAGAAAAAAAATAATACAGGGTGATATGTCAAAAAGGACCCGGGGATGCAATTTAGCTAGAAAGGCCAGGGAAGCCCTCTCTGAAGAGCTGATATTTGAGTTGACACCTGAATGTTGAAAGGAGTCAGCTATGGGGAAATCTAGATGTAGAAAGTCACAGGCCGGACTTACTATACGAGCAAAGGTGCAAGATGACCATGAGACTGGTGTGCTTGAGGAACTGCCCGATGAAAGAGGTGCTCAGAATGATCAGAAATAAACTGGGTTGTACTGGATACCATAGGCCACAAATCCATTGACAGTTGGGAATTTAGGACAGAACCTGTTTGGAGGGAGTAAAATACTATTAAGGGAAATTTCATAAATGACCTCCCTGTGACCCTAGCAAGGCCCTTTCTGACCACACAGACTGTGAAAAGGCCCTCCAGTATCCTCCATATTCTATGGTATAGCATTTAAGTCAGATGGATAAACAGGGAAAAGAAGAAGGAATTTGCCAGGGAAGGGAAAAGCTAAGTGAATCAACATTTTCCTAATCGGTTTCCAGAGGCATTTGTCTATGCGAGAATGAGATGTTTGATATTCTGGTTGAGTAAGTTCTTGATTCCAGGTCATCAATTATGATAATAGAACAAATCAAAAAGTTTCCAGCAAATAGAAATTCTTCATTTCCTGGCTCCTACTCAAGTTTATTGATTGGACTATTGGGTAAGACAATATATTTCATGTAGAAATGTTAGAAAAGCTTTTGGCTGGGCCCTTTGCTCTTTGCAATCTCAAAAATGGTTTGAGGTGCCTGTAACAATTTGGATTATTCATCCCTCTCTCCTCTGCCCATAGACAGAGGCAGGTGCTTTATGGATAAAACTGTCTTCACTCTTGTCATGGGAGGAATGGCTGGCTATATACATTACATATTGAATTAAAGGTATCTACAACCTTTATTTTCTTCCAAAATATTCCTTCCACTTGTCTTCTAAAATGCCCAAATTGCTAATCATTATAGTTATAAAATGTGAGTTTCTTCTTAAATAAATATATGTTCCCAGGAGAGGAGGGGGGGCATGGTTATGTGATTTATCTCTCTAAATAGGTTCATGTTAATATTCATATCTATACACATGGGGGGATTGTACAAAGTGCTGAAAATTACATAACATTTGGAGTCCAAAGACCTAAGTTCAAGGCCCACCTCTCCCTCTCAAGAACTGTGTAATTTGGCAAATCACTTAATTTCTCTAAACTAAACATAGTTTCCTCCTCTGCTAAGCTTAAGTTTCATTTGAGGTTTAAATGAGTATGTGTTACTGTTTTGTAAATGTTAAAGCATCATATAAATGTAAACAATTATAAATGTATTAATAGATTTGTTTTTAAGATTGATTTTATCATCATTTTGGAAGGCACTGGAATTCTGAGAGTATTTTAAGCAGCAAAATCCTGTGGCCTTTGGATAAATTTGAAATACAATGGAAAGAATAACGTTTAGTGCTTACTTACTATGTGTTGGAAAAGATGCTAAGTACCTTACAAATATTCTCATTTCATCCTCACAACAACTCAGTGAGGTAGTTACACCCAAAATACAATGAGAAATTGGTTCTATAAGTTACTTTCCTTCCTTAAGGCCACATATTAGTAACTAGTAGAGCTCTTCAGAACTCAGGGGCTTAGGAATCCAGGGGCCCTGACTTGCCCTCACCACAGAGCACCGATGCTGGGTTTTGGTTTTAGAAAGAAGCCAGGGTTGCAAAATTTGAGAAATTTCAACTCAAGGCAAATATTGAAGGTGATGGGAGGTAGAAAGAGAGTGCTGACTTGAGAGAAAATTGGAAAATATGCTCATGTTCTTCCCAGTTTTGCTTGCAGGTATCACTTTGTAAATACACACCTTTTTTTTTTTTCAGTTATAATATCCTTCTTGTATTGTGTATTTGGTACCAAGATGAAATTATACCTCTAAATCTCCATTCTCTCCAACATAATTCCCTACTAGACTCCATTCCATGACTTGTACCCAAAGGAAGAGCATCATGACCTTTGTCAACTTTCCTGCCCCTACCTCTCACATGATTACATGATTTTATCTTCAAGCCACTTGCATTAAACTCCTAACCCTTTAACCTTCTACTTACAAGATAGTAATTTTCCTAAGAGCCAGAAATGGTCTTTTTCTAAAATTTCATTTTAGGTACTAGAGCAGGACTGGGGATACAGTAACTAATTGATAAATACTCATAGATGGATTCTATTAGAGAGATTGGGACTGAGAGTAAGTATAAATTGCACTCTCCTTATATCAAATATTTAATTTATTTGGTACATTGGCTGAATTCTTTTCAACCATTCCGTCTGAGGATTTTATACATTGTTGAATGACATGGGGAAACAAGGTAAGAACAGGTTTATACGCAAACAATGAATCATGGAACACTACATCAAAAACTAATGATGTAATGTATGGTGATTAACATAACATAATAAAAAAAAACTAATGATGTAATGTATGGTGACTAACATAACATAATAAAAAAAACTAATGATGTAATGTATGGTGACTAACATAACATAATAAAATTAAAAAAAGAAAAAGAACAGGTTTCTTGGACACCCAAGATATAGATAGTCTTCAGCCATGTTAGTGGTCTATTCATGCTTGGATGACTGAGTGGAGACCACTTCCAATAAAAGGTTCTTGAACAGGAACCCCCTTAAAAGTGCCTCCTCCTTGAACTCTAAGCGTTGATATCTCTCCTAGAAATCCTTCTTCAATACCTTTAACTGACACAAGTTTTCATTAACTGAAATTCACCCTAGCTTTAGCTGTGTCTGCTCCCTCTGAAATCTGAAAGAATGTCCCATCTTTCCCACTAATTAGAATACTTCTTTGTGGAGCCTGATTCTTTGCATATGAGAATCCCACTACCTCAACTGTTTGGACTATAAATTCTTTGGGAAATAGAGATCATGTCTTCTTTGGGTCACCTCTCCAGAAAGGTTTCCAAGTCCTGCATGATATGGCTGAAATCCAGGTTCCGTTGGGAAGCCTGTTCTTAATACCCTGCCCAAAAACATACACCTTCCTTTTCTTTCTTTTTTTTTGGTTATATCCGATTATTTTATTTTATTATTTTTAAAATTTATTTTATTATATGTTAATCACCATACATTACATCATTAGTTTTTGATGCAGTGTTCCATGATTCATTGTTTGCGTATAACACCCAGTGCGCCATTCAATACGTGCCCTCTTTAATACCCATCTCCAGTCTAACCCATCCCCCCACCCCCCTCCCCTCTACAAACCTCAGTTTGTTTCTCAGAGTCCATAGTCTCTCATGGTTCGTCTCCCCCTCCGATTCCCCCCCTTCATTTTTCTCTTCCTACTATCTTTTTCTTTTTAACATATAATGTATTATTTGTTTCAGAGGTACAGGTCTGTGATTCATCAGTCTTACACAATTCACAGTGCTCACCATAGCACATACCCTCCCCAAT
>NC_138381.1:31905790-31936135 GCF_054177405.1 Leptonychotes weddellii | reverse complement strand
CTTTTTTTTTTTTTATTCTTATGTTAATCCCCATACATTACATCATTAGTTCTAGATGAAGTGTTCCATGATTCATTGTTTGTGCATAACACCCAGTGCTCCATGCAGAACGTGCCCTCCTCAATACCCACCACCAGGCCAACCCATCCTCCCACCCCCCTCCCCTCTAGAACCCCCAGCCTGTTTTTCAGAGTCCATCATCTCTCATGGTTCGTCCACCCCTCCGATTTCCCCCGCTTCATTCTTCCCCTCCCGCTACCTTCTTCTTCTTCTTTTTTTTTTCTTAACATATATTGCATTATTTGTTTCAGAGGTACAGATCTGAGATTCAATCTGATGAGAAATATGAAAGCAGGGACACAGACGATGGGAGTCAGGGCAGGGTTTAAAGGGAGATTGGCATAAGAAAGGAATCCAGAGGCGCCTGGGTGGCTCAGTCATTAAGCATCTGTCTTCAGCTCAGGTCATGATCCCAGGGTCCTGGGATCGAGCCCCACATCAGGCTCCCTGCTCAGAGGGAAGCCTGCTTCTCCCTCCCCCACTTCCCCTGCTTGTGTTCCTTCTCTTGCTTTGTCTCTCTCTGTCAAATAAATAAATAAAATCTTAAAAAAAAAGGAGAAAGGAATCCAGAACATAAAATGCAGACCTAAGACTGCATACCTATAGGAAATGAAGAGGGTGTTCTAAGCAGTCCCCTCTAGAGCCCTGCAAGTGAGAGAGGTGTGGGGCATGGTGACACACCGGGCTTTAGCAACAGAAGGACAGGAAGGATATGTGAGGAAGGGCAGTCCAGGTATGATGAAGACAGTGTTGTCCATACTGATTGTATGGATGATGACCTTCCCAGTAAATGTTTACAATGAGACAAATCATTATCATTCTCTTCAGTGTGCCCCTCTTCCTCTGCTCAGGCCCCATGGTACCCCTGGGTCCTCTTCTCTTCTCTCTGCAGAGTCCAGTTGAATCTGTCCTCTCCTCTCTGTCTCCACAGCTACCACTACAATTCACCTGGATGCCCCACATGGAACTCACTCTATTTATCCAAAAGGACTCAAAAGCTTCAACTTTTAAGAACTAGCTCCATTGCCTTCCTATAGTGACTTGTATTACCATTCCTGGTCACTTTATCAGAATCTAGTTGTCATTCTTAAGTCCTTCCCCCTTTCCCTGCTTCCTGCTTCCCATATTCTGTCAGTGACCAAGATCTCTGATTTATCCTCTGTTCATCTCCTCCTCTCCATTCTCAGTGTTACTCCCAGAGATGAACACATTGAGGTAAAAGAACATGAAATGTTCTTTTTTTTTTAAAAAAAGATTTTATTTATTTATTTGACACAGAGAGACACACAGAGAGAGGGAACACAAGCAGGGGGAGTGGGAAAGGGAGAAGCAGGCTTCCTGCCAAGCAGGGAGCCAGATGCAGGGCTCGATCCCAGGACCCTGGAATCATGACCTAAGCTGAAGGCAGATGCTTAACCAACTGAGCCACCCAGGCACCCAAGAACATGAAATGTTCTGAGCTAATTTTACCTCCAGGTTTGTGGGCTGGGGAGAGGGACTGCTGTGAAGTTAGAGTCTTCTTTCACAGAGGGGGGGTTTCAGAAAGAAGCTGAATGTAAGAGAAGTATCTTTTAGAGAATAAGGACTCTAAACAGCCTTTCATTTATTATCATATATACCTTTCAGGCTCAAGACCAAAGACCTAAGGATTTTTTAATAAATGATAACATTTAAGGTTTTCAGTTATTGATGGTTTTGAATCTCCCTATTTATTCCCCTGAACTATTAGCAATACGGTCTTCATAAGTAAAGGACCTGAGTGCTTATCTTCAGGGGTAGTAAGGAAGTGAGTTGCTGGTTGTAATGTGGAAAATACATGCCAGTCTTGGGGGGGAAGAACCCTAAAGGATAGAGTGAGTTGTGGTAGCTACCAAGTATAGAGAAGACTAGAAGCAGCTTGTATTTCTGCCTTCCCCACTTTCCTCCAGCAAGAAACAGATAGAGGAGGAGCAAGGCCCATGGGGTTCTTATATACCAGGTACTTTGTATATGCTATGTCTAGTGTGCATAAACTCTTCATTTAGATAGACTTATGTTCTTATTAGAGAAAAGGAAACTGAGGATCAGTGGTAGAATGGACACCTATTATTTTTCCATGGCCAATGCTCCCTCTCTCATCTCTATTCCTTCTCTAGTCTTCATCTGGTGAGGCTATCAATCATCTAGCTCTGCTTCTCCTGTGCCAAGTCTAGACATGTGATCCAGACTGACCAATCCAAATGCTGTATTCCTCTGCTGAGGGGTCCAGAATGGTTTTGTGACCCAGATGACCAAATTCCTTTCTCAGGGATTAATGGAGATACTCTGAAAGAAAAGATTTATTTCCTTCTAATAGATGAGCTGGCAGGCCACGTAGGCCTGGAATCTTTGCTGCCATGGGAAATGAACCTGTTAAGATTAAAGCCAGGAAAAGAAGAGAGCCAAGAGATATGATGGAGTCTGTGACAGAGATGAAAGACATTATGGAGCTCCTAACAGGTTTCCTGAGGTCTTTACCCAAACATCACCTTCTCAGACCACCAGGTAAAAAAAAAATAGCCATTTCTATCATGCCCAACCTTATGATATTCTTGTCCATAGCACTTATCACCATCTGTCATGTTATGTGGTTTGTTCACTGTTGTGTCCTCAGCACCTCAGACAGCTCTTGACCCTAAGTAGGCCCTTAGCTAAAATTCATGGCATGAATAAATAAGTCATTTGAACTAATGGATCTAGCTCTGACTAAACCAGTCCCCAGCCCTTGGACTTCCCAGTCACACAAGCCAATATAGTCCCTTTTCTACATAAGCAAGCTTGACTTGACTTTTCGTCACTAGGAAATAAGAGACCTCACTAATAAGAAGGTGCAGTACCGCATCGCAGTCCCACAGCTGGTACATGGTAGAACCAGAGGTGAACTCAGGTCTCAAGACCCTGAACCACTGCTTTTCTAGATGCCAGTGTCCCGCTGAGGCATGATCCATTTACTCCCTGACATTTCAGCCTGAGGGACTTTGAGAGAAAATTTTCTCCCAGCAGCTGACACGTTGGGCAGCTGGGGAGGGAAAGTCTCAAAAGGTGGAAGTAAGAGCCTGAAAATAACTGTACTTTGGAAAGGGTAAGGATGTGATGATTTCCTATGATTCCTCTTTGTTCAAATTGGCCTAATTAATTCACTATTTCACCAGGACCAATTATCTTGATAAAGGCGTTTATGATTTATTTAGATTTCTCCAAGCTTTAGCGGAGGCTACGTCTGGGAAAAACAAAAACAAAAACAAAAACAAAAACAAATCCAAAAAATCCACAGATCCCTATGGCCAGGCAGGTCAATGATGACCAAGTGAAAACTTTATAGAACTTTCATGGGGGTGGGGGAGGATGCAGGCCTGGTCTACCCTTGCTGAGGCTGGGGTTATATGGTAATAGATTATTCCATATGCATTTGAAATAAAATATATGACTAAACTAAATTTTAGTTATGGATATTGATTTTATTGACCAAAACCTCCTCCTTACAAACTCCTTGGTTTGTCTAACAGAAATGTTACCATTTGACCAGGGTAAACAGGAATGAGGCCTAGAGGTCCATGCACTGAATGAGCAAAGAAGGCTGCAGACTTTTCTCCTGAGAAGGGGTGTGCTGAATTAAGAGATCATTAGAGTTTGTCTTTTGTGTCCCCAGGATTACTCCCCATTCAGTTTCTCTTCCCCCAGGCTCCTTGTTCCCCAGAGTGCCTGCTCTCAGATCTTTCATTTATAACAAGCTATAAATGACCAAAATCAGTCTAAACCACAGCTCTTCCAAGAGAGATTTACACTTTGATCACAAAGAAGAACTCCATTTAAGCTAAAACTATGCACTTCAGTGGCAGAACTGCAGGCACAGTGACCAGCTGGGGAGTACTGGGAGTCCCCGGAGTGTTCATATATTATCCTTGAAGCCTTCTTATGCAGGCAGATGTCAATTAACTCATTGTACCAGACATGGAAATTTGGGTATTTCTCAATTCAAGTGGGACTAGAGATAATACTTCAGCCACTTTGATAGACATTAGCATTTAGGCTTCAAGGTGTGTTTAATGAAGCTTGAAGCTGTGCAAGGGCATTGCTAATGGGTGTGCCCTGAGTGGGGCAGGTGAGCCCAGTGACCTGAGAAGGCAGGGCTTTCAGGATAAGGCATGGTGTGCTGGGATGCTGGATGTCAAGGGTAGGAGATCTGGACTTGATCCAGCACTGGGAGGATCAGTTTGCTTTCCTTTTGGAGGGCTTCCCCCAGCATATAGATGATTCAGGATACAACAAATCTCCTTTTGTTTTGATTCTCCATCTTCAGTGGTTTTTCTCTTGATCCATTTTAATGGACTCCCTTCAGAACCACACTCTCAATCATATCACATGCCCAGACATATTCTCTAGCCAAAGTATCCCTCTACTGTAGGTGCTCGTTTTGCTCCTGCTGCCTTTACTGACTATACCATTTCCCCCTGAACTCGAAAACCCCTTTGATTTCCACATCTGTCTACATTCAGCCCTGACTTTTGAACTTTCCAATCTTTAATCCTTTCACCTGGGGGAAAAAATCATCTTATGATTTATTTAGATTTCTCTAAGCTGTAGTGAAGGTTATGTCTGGGAAAAACAAAAACAAAAAAGTACTAATAGGTAGAGCCCATTACGTAGATATTTTGTGAGGATTGTATGACTTAATGTAAGTAGATGAGATAAGGCTTCCTACAGTGCCTTGGCTTCATTTGGGGTGAGCAATCAATAAGTGGCGGCTCCTAGTGGTAGGGATGGTGACTGTGATAGCAGTAGCAGGTGAGACAGGGAAATTCTGCCCATCTTTCCACTGTATACATCCTTCCTAACCATCCTATCATTGCCCAGTAGCCAGAGCCTATAGCGTTCATGGTGTCAGGTTTTCTTAGAAACAGGTTAATGTACTAAGTTTAAAATTTCTCCCTGTTTTTTCACTTCTCATTTTTGGGAAAAGTCTTGTCCCTTGAGGAAAGCAAGTCAAGACTCCATTTCTCTTCCATCTTCTGTAAGCGAAGAGTTGAGTAGATAATTTAGGTCAGGTTTTTCTCTGTAAAGCTGGAAATTTGTTTTCCTTTCTATGTCTTTCAAAGGATATCTGAACCTACCTTTCCCGGGCTTTGGGACTAGGAAGGGGCACAAGAGGAGTTCCCATTGAATTCTATGACTAAAGCAGCATGCTTTCATCTACCTTTCATCAGACTTATGAGAAGGTCTCACGTGCTTCCTCAGCTCTTAATAAATGGATAATTTTACATACATTATGAAACTGTTCCTTGTATGTCTAGCTTCCCTGACAGCTCAATGACAGGATGAACCTCATCTAAGGCAGAATTCTTGTTGGCTGTTTTTATATTATACTAACCAAACCTGATACTTAACCTCCCTTATTCCTACTACCTTCACTATTACCCCTTCTATCATTACTATTACAGCCAAACCAGACCATATTCTGCTCAAGGAAATAAAGATCTTTATTTGCATTTCAAATTGATCATTCTGGTGATAGTATGAAATTAAGTGGGGAAGCAATAATACAAATGATAAATGATGAGAATGTCAAGATTAAAAGGAGAAAACAGCATTAAGAGATAGTAGGGGATGGAATGGAGAGGACATGAGGAAGGGCTGCATGACAAAGAGGGTTCTAGGCACTGGGAATAGATGGTGGTAGTATTTGTCAAGCAGGAAATCCAGGAAGCAATCACATTTTGGAGAGAAGATAACAAGCCATTTAAGACTACTAGATATATAATGCTTCTGCTTTGTATATCAAGTCTGGGGCAAAATATTAAAATAAGTACCTCTCTGCAACACCATAATGTCCTAGGCACCACATTATGCCATCTTATCCATGTTAAATGTGCATATTTTGCAACTTGTACATTCTCTTGTTTGTTTGCATTAAAAAAAATCCCATGTAAGTAATGTAATTTATATGCCTAAAATTCTAATATATCATTCCTATTATTATTTTGATAAACTAATTCACATTCACATGTTAGTAACCAATAGTAACCAGTATTAGTTTTCCTCTCCCAGCAGTGTTTTAGACACATGGGTTCAACTCATAAAACTGAATTCCAGTGGTAGAATTTTCTGAGTACCTATTAAAGCAGTGGTGAACTTTTTAAATGTTCATCCCTAAATGTGTGTGTGTGTGTGTGTGTGTGCATATAGATATACAGTCTTTTTGTAATATCCCATCATTGCACCATAAAGGTGTCACCTACATTTTTAATTGTAGGCAAGCAATGTTGCGCCTTCTCATATGCCTCTTTGCCTTTGTGCTTGCTGACTTGGGAAGCAAATCTGTTTCCTTCTTCCTCTTTCCTTTCCATGTATGTATGTATGTATGTATGTATGTATTGAAGATAGGTTCTGAATAATGGCCCCGCTGATAATATCTTCTAATTAAACATTCAGCATTCTTTACTTTCTTGGCAAATACCAGCCTTTGGAAGTAGTTTAAATGTGGGCGCCTGGGTGGCTCAGTTGGAAGTAGTTTAAATGTAATATGTAATTTGATTAAATAAGTCTGATATATTTGTATTTTCTTTTAATTTATTAAGCAGCTATTGATTTCTTGGTTGGTCAATATCAGCATTTCTTAAGTTGAAGTTACTATTCATCAGTCAACTATGACTTTCCAAATTAAGGCATTGAAAAAATATTAACTATAGATGTGTCTACACATTGAGTTTCATTTTATTAGCCATGTATTGAAGCAGAATTCAGGTTTAGTCTTACAAACCAGAAACATTTATTCAATATGTTCTCTAAACTCATAGTTTACTTTACTCAATATTAACTGTTTCTGCCTGTAAGGAATAGTATGGCCCTAGCACACTTTGCAAAAGTTGCGTGTTGGAGACCTATGCTTGGTTGTGGTCTCCATGGATGTGTGACAGGCAGCCTCCTATTCCCTGTTGCTTGACAAATTTGTACAGACTTCTCTAGCCAAAAATATCTTCTTCTTGGCTGACAGTCATGTTGTCTGAAATTATCAGAGATTCATAGATGTGGGAAGTCCCTCATCAAAGATGATCCTTTTGGAACTTCCATTCAGTGCTAGAATTCTTTCTACAACATCCCCCCACCCCAATAGATCTTTACAAGAAAATTCTTATGTGTATTGGACCTGTATTTGTTACCTATAATTTCTATGCAGTGGTGATGCTGGTACCTTCTAGAACACGCTCTTTTCTGATATCTTAAACAATTATCTTACTGATACATAATTCCACCACTGGAGCTCCATTTCTTGGAATTTCTTTCCCTTAGATTCTCTTGCAAAAAGCAAACAGATGTGTGAGACTCACTGCTTCATCTTTCCCTGAAGAGGGTAATGCCATAAGAAATTAAGAATAGTTTTCTGAAGAGAGATTTCTGTACTAATTCTGAACAACAGTAGCATAGAAAGAATAGTGGCAGGAGGATATGACAATGTTCTTCCAGCCTGGTTATAAGAATTCACCAACCACCACTGTCCCCACATCCCAATAACAAAATAGCAACAGCTGGGGAGTAGAGGTGTTATAACTACCTAAACTGTGATAGGACACAAAATACTGGCATCCATGAAACTAGCTACAGAAAGGATAAAAAAAGTTACAGTTTTAATTATTTCTAACCATGAAATATTATAAATATTCTATCAGTATGAAAGCTAAAAACAAAGATGAGTGTTCTCTATGAAGTGACATACCATTTCTATGTCAAACCAGGCCTCACCAATCAGTTTTTCTGCTTATTTTGGTAAGGGCGGAGTGTTGTACCATGGGATGACACTGTTGTTTTTTTTTTTTAATGTTTTATTTATTTATTCATGAGAGTCAGAGAGACAGAGAGAGAGAGAGAGGCAGAGGCAGAGGGAAAAGCTGCCCCCTGCTAGGCGGGGAGCCTGATGCAGGACTCGATCCCAGGACTCTGGGATCATGACCTGAGCCGAAGGCAGATGCTTAACCATCTGAGCCACCCAGGCACCCGGGATGACATTGTTTTGTGACCCGTCTCTACTCTTTGCTATGCTGTAAATGTGGTCTATGAATTATAATGAGAACCAAAAGGGAAGTGCGGCCAGTTCAGGGTAGAATGAGTTCTGTAATGGAACAGACATTTTACTCCTAGTGGATGAGAATCAAAGAGAGCAATATTTCAACATTATCACCATCATCACCATCGTCATCACCATCACCAGAGTTCTTTTCTTCCTTACATCTGCCCAACCCTCTTTTTGCAATATCCCTTCACATTGCCTTCTGCCCTAGAGAAACTTTCCACCAATCTCTAAGGTCATCAGGTTTTATGCTTCTCCATTTCTGCCAAAATTTTATCCCACTTTTATATCCAGATCAGAACCCATCCCTTCTTTGAACTTCTCCCTAATAGTCTCCCCACATGGGATTCCCTTTCTCCCTTCAATTTTGTTCATGTCATGTTTATGCCATGCATAACATACTTTCAAGTATATTATATTCCATTTACTGTATTAATAACTTATTTCCCCTGTTGGAGAGTGAGCATGTCTGGGGACATTGCTGCTGGACAGGGCAACAGCTTAATAGGCACCATAGTCTCTTCTGCGGGGTGTCACAGATAGAATTTAAGTGGGATTCAGGGAGGTCTGGGCATGTCTGCTTAAGTCTGGGAATATCTTGGGAGAGAAATCACCATCACCATGGAGTTAAAAGGAGTTAGGCACAGAAAAAATGAACTCTGAAAAACACTTGTGTGTGGATGTTGGCATGGGCAGGAGTGGAATGGCAGGTATAGAATTAATTGCAGCATGGTATTTATTCATGCTTACTGATCAGCACATATGGGAATGGTAGAGGAACTATGTCAGGGGAAGGTGCTCTGTTGGGGTCCAGAGCCCCCACGTACAAGAGTACGTGGTAAAAAAAGCTAGCAGAAACTGAGTCATTTTACTGTGACCAATTTGTACCCATAGACTAGTGAAGCCCACGAACATTATTATACAACCATTTATTTACACCACTATAGACCATAGACTTCAAAAGCATTTGTTTTATGACATTACAAAAAAAAAAAAAAGGCCTCCAAGGTAGGATTATTATTTTCATTTTACAGACAAAGAAACCAGCAGGCTCAGAGAAGTTAGGCAATGTAACAAAGGACACACAGCTCATTAGGACATGTGGTTATGTCTTGATCTGAGGCTTAAGTCTCCTCCTCACCGCTCTGCCCCACTTTGGAGGCATTCAATTGAAGTTTGTTGAATGAATAAAAAATTGAAGATCAAGCTAAGGGTTTTAGGTAGGGCATTAACTATGGTTTATATGCATCTGTTTAGGATAGGAAACAACTTTGCAGTAATAACATTCATTTGATTTTCATGAGATTTTTGGTTTTATAAAGTCTGCAAACCCTATTGATGATGGACATATTTCATGAATAAAACAGCTTTTTAAATACAAATTTAATATTTTAAAATGGGAGTACGATCACTCTTATTTATTAACAAGATTAGACCAAGCACCCTGCTATTCCTCTCTCTTTGCAACAGGGAGGAAACTCATTCAAGACCACATGATTCAGAATACATCACAGGGACAATATTCTTATTACTCAATATTTAAAAGCAATAATTTCAGGAGACTTAACCTCATGGATTTTCTAATACAGTAAAATTAAATAAAAAAACACCCTAAATGCAGTTGATATAACCCCTTCATGTGCAATTAGCAAATATTAAACAGAAACTTTAATATTAGCATTATTTTTATGCCCCAGTGAGTGGCATATTATTTAAATTGATATGACATAAGAGGATATAAATAATTCCTAAGTGTAGATTTAAACTGGAATTTCAGTCAGAGTTTGAAATCAGTAAGTATTATCAATTCCCTATTTCCCAGTGTATCATTTATTACCAGCCTGAATATTTTTTTCAAAGAGATTAAATTAGCATTAGAGCAATGATAAACATTATAAATAAATACAAAAATTGCTATTCTGAAAATCCAGTTGAAAAGAAAAATGAATTGGTGTGGTATCAAATTCCATCTTCCCTAGAAGAGCCCAGACACAGTTCTGAGCATAAGTAATTCTCTATAACTTCTTCTGCAATCAAAACTGAAATATATTAAAACCTGAAAGTATAATTTCATTATCTACTCTTCTAGATACATAAACTAAGATTCGGAAATAGCTGTGGCATGAGGGGAATTCTGATTTACTTCACACCACTCGTTGGTCAAGGCAGGGAGGAGACAGCTCTAACTGAAATCTCAGGGTTGTTTTCCTGGCCTGAGGGCTTCCTTTGGCTTGGCTGAGGGGGGAAGAGCTGAAGGTGACAATGGTGAACCCCTCCCTTCCCTGGTGTGTATGAACTTCTCAGCATACAACTTGAGTTGTTAGGATGTACTGGCAATGTTGGGTTTTTGCAAGCCTTAGTCTGAGAGTGGTTTCTGCAAAGGCAAACAGCCCGTGTATCTCCACACTCTTTTTACATTGAAGATATGGTGCAGAGCAGTGACAGGGCGAGGCTCCACAGAGTAATATACATACGGAAAATTAACACTTCTTGTGCTATGCTGGGGGCCAAGATGATTTCATGCTGAGACATAATGGAGAGCCACCCAAATGGCATTATTTGAGGGATTTCCAGAAAAAAACAATCTAAAATATCTAGGGGTGCTATAATGTCCATCCAATGTGTCCACTGCTAGTATATCACCCCAATCTTTTTTTTTTAAAGATTTTTTTATTTATTTATTCATAAGAGACAGAGAGAGAGAGAGAGGCAGGCTCCCCGCTGAGCAGGGAGCCCGATGCGGGACTCGATCCCAGGACCCTGAGATCATGACCTGAGCCGAAGGCAGACGCTTAACCATCTGAGCCACCCAGGCGCCCTATCACCCCAATCTTTATAGTGTTTTCCTTTCAAGACCTGGGTCCTAGGGCTGAGTCTTATCACTTAACTTGGCATTCAGAAGTCAATCACTGAGTTTCCCACTACTGTGTCTTCCTCAATAATCAGATCATATTCCTCAGCTTCTATCCTATCCTGCCTTGGCTTCCTTCCTCTCTCCAACCAGCTGACTGATGTTGAGGTATCCATGATGCCTCCAACTGAAACACAATTGAGAAATTATAAATACCAGTCCAACATGTTACATCATTGTGCTTCCTTCCTCCTTAAAATGTAGATACTCCTGAGAAGATAAACATGCACTCACTTATATTTTCAGTATAGAACAAATAATCTCATGATGTATGAGGCTGTGGACAACAGGTAACCAATGGACAACTGGCCTGAAAAAGATGGGAGAAAGTTCTACTGTTTTCAGTAATTTTACTGTTTTCAACTGTGCTGCCCGATAACTCTGGAACTGTATTTCTTTTTTCTTCATTATTTTTTAAATTTTCCACCAGCACATATGGTAGAATTCTACTAGAGGCTCCAGGCCTCCCATTTAACCTCAAAAATGAAGAGAAAGCAATTCAGTAGGTGGTTAAGAATATGTCATAGGCACAAACTCAGCTTAAGGCATTATGAATTTTCTGTGGAGAAAATGCATTTATTCATTCTGCTCTAAGTCAAGATGGCTGAAACCCATTATCTCAAACTTTGAAAAAAATCCCCTTTGGGATGTGAATAGCCTATGAAGTATTTCAGTCAAAAATGAAATTTTTGGAGAGAGTGAGGGTCCAGTTGAAACTGATGGTGTAGAGTTTAGGCTTGCAATCATCAAAGCCTTCTCTGAGCTTTCTAGATAGAAAGGGGCATAGAGAGTTAATGGGTGATATTATCCTAATTATTATTGTATAGTATAAGAGGGCCAATCTATTTCTGTAGAATAATAGAGATAGGATGAGATTCGACAGCATCTGTCATAATAAATGCAAATATATAGAGAATTGACAATGAGCCATGATCTCATAAGTGATTCTATTTTCCATCTGAATAATGACAATGCTGCATTTCAAGCTCACATGACAGATACCTTCAGAGGCTCTCTGGGGTCAGCACTGGAGGCCCTTTCTAAATGCATTTGCAAGGGTGAATGTATTCTGCCTTGGGAGTTTTCTAAAGCTCTTTATGTCCCTAGAGAATTTTCTAGGCACACATTTTTAGCTTAGATCTTAAAACATTCCTTTTCATGGGCATTTATTAATTAGTTTTCATATGCTCACTTTTATGCTAACAGCTTAAGGAAATGCAGAAGAAGACACAGTTTCTGCCCTAAAGGAGCTTACAATCTTATTGGAAGAGACATGAGTAAATCTGATTATACAGTCCCAATGCAAGACAGGTATTAAGTGCTAACCTGTGCCCTCTGCATTAAGTGCTGTCTACAGAAGATCATGGACTGAGGGGCTCGGTAAAGGACTCACAGAAGAGGGGGACTCTCCCCCATAACATTGCAGGTTAACAGAGAGGGGAGGCAGGATACCCAGCAGAAATATCCACACGCCTTGTATTCTCTACTCATATTTTTAGAGGGGAAAGCGTTTTGGGGCAAAGGGATACTTGGTAGTATCCAATAACACACTGACATTATGTTTTGGATCAACCACAGGTGTATATTCCTTTCCCAGGCCAGTGAAATGTTAGTTAAATGTTAATTAAACCCTTCCCTTCTTTGACCTCTTTAGGTCACAAATATTTGTCCAGCTTACTTCTTTTCTACTGTGTACTCTACTCTGTCTCTTCTGCTTAGAAACATTTCAAGCAGATTTCTACAGCACCTCCCACCCTCTAAAACAACCATTCCTTTCTATACCTAAATAAACATGTCTTTTTGTTTGTTTGGCTTTACAGTTATTTATAATAATAACAGTAATAGAAATAGCTCTTGTTTTGGAGATCTGCCACTTGCTAAGCACTAAGAAAAGCACATCTGCATTACCTCATTTAATCCTGTACAAAACCTGTGGGAGGATGTTGTTATACCTGGGCACAGAAGCTGAGTGACTCGCTAAGGTGCAATAGCTAGAAAGGGACCCATGAACTTCTAAATGGTTGCTCTTTCAATCACAATGCACATTCACAGGGGAAACAAATATGGCAACATTGAATAAGTTAAAATAGTTCAAGGGACTACCCCAAATACTCAAAGCAGTTAGCTATTCCTTATAATCAATAAGTTGGGGTGAAGTATATTTACTCAGTTTTGATAGGCTTTAAGAACCACACACAACCCAGAATGGGTTACCTCTGTGTGAAGTAGGGCAAGTATAACTCAGATTTACTCCCCACTCAATTCTTATTCATTAGAGCTCCCCTGCCTTTCAATTCAGTTCAAGAAAGTCAGGCTCAGCTGAGATGACTGGCTGATGGGGCCATTTCTGGGGGTCTGAAGTGGGAGTGTGAACTAAAATATAAACCAATTACTCCAGTCAAAATTGTTGGGGGCCAAGGGACATGGAGGAGAGGCCCAGCTTGTGGAAGGCATGGTGAGCTGGGGGGGACTTCCCGAGGAGATGACAATAGAACCAAGTCTCTCACAGGAAACTATCTACCTAGGAGACTAGATCAAGCCTCGGAGGACTCATATGTGGATTAGCTGCTGATTCTCAAGTCTGCAGTCTGTTTATTTTCCCCCAGAACCTCTCTCTTTTTTCTTAGGGTGAACCCTGCAGTATCCTCTCTGGCTCTAGATTAGTCTCTTGAGTCCTACCCTTGGCCAATGCCCTGGTAAAGAAAGGAACTTTCACATCTGGCTCATAGAAGTCATCTCTTGAACTCTGGACTGTCCAGTGGAGACCTCACATTGTAGCTTTTATTTCCCCAGGAATTACTGTTCATTTTGGCCCCAAATTCATTTCTCTCTTTCCTGACCCATTTCTTTCAGCCTGAAGCATATTCACCAGCTTGTTTTTTTTTTTTTTAAGACATATGGGAATCTTAAATCAGTGTTCCAAAATTATATACTTACTTCAGATCTTCCATGGTTTGTTAATAGACATTACATAAGAAGGTTCTGTGAGTAAACATGTTTGGTAAATGCTAGATTAACCAAAGTTAAAACATGAACGGGGAATCAACAAAAAGTTCAATGTGGTCATTACATCTAAACGGGGAGGAGGAAGAATGGTTTGAAAATTCAGCTGCATCTGGAACAGCAACAGGAAAAAATGTTAATCTGTATTTAATCTGAGTGGTGGGTATATGGGTATTTGTTTTATTATTATATGCATTTGAAACACTTCATAATTAAAAATAAACCTGTATGAATTTTATTTTTCTTTTCTGCAAGACTTAATTATTATGTTATTTTGCATTTTGAATCTTTAGGAGGGGGCTATAGCACCAGGTACTTAGCAATTATTTGACCAAGAAAAATTTTAGGAAGGAGCACCCCTCAGGTCTCTTGTCTTTGGAACACACGTTGAAAAGTGCCATTTCAGGAGACACTGGTCTTTCTCATCTATTATCCTGCTGCCTATTCTTAGTGTCATTGTTGGCCCTAGGGCCCCAAAGCTGAGAACTGTCATCTCAGAAGTCTCTGTACTACCTATTAGTTAGGTTCCTATCAGGGTTAGGACATGATATTCACTATTTCCTGTTTCAAAGGGCTGTCTTTCTCTCTTCCACTCAGAATATGATTACTTTCTGAGAATCCCTACTTTTGGTTTATTTTCAGAGCTCAGATGATTTGCATGTCCAAAATTCAATGAATAATTTATCCCTCCCCAACTTCTTCCTTCTCTCCAGATACTCTTTGAATCCTTCCTTAGGTTGAAGACCTTCACACCCATCCCCCTTCCTTCGAAGGAAGATGTTTTATAATTACAAAATATTTTAAGTATGTAGAATCTATAATAAACTCAATTTTTTAAAATGGAAGTAGAGAATTATATTCTTACAGAGAAAGTTCCCTTTCTGTTTCCTGCTCTATACTGAAATTATATTAGTCATCAGTAAATGAATTTGAAAGGCATGGTTTGGCTTTCTCAAGAAAAAAAAAAAATGTGCTGATTATGTAATGGAGATCAGTAAAGTGTTCTGATATATAGGTAGGAAATAAATTAAGTGACTACCAAACAAGGTTAAGATAACAGGCCATTAAAGGGGAGAGAGGTACAAGATACTGGGAATACCATGAGTTTAGGAGGCTGGGGCTTGGAATGTAGACTAGACTCTGCCACTAACTTACTGTGTGCTTTTGATAATTCACTTTATTTCTTTACACTTGAATTTATTGTTTTAAAAAGAACTACCATAAAATCTACCCTGCATACTTCATGCTACTGATCGAATGAGAGAAGATGTTAAAGGACATTAAAAGGTCTGAAATGTTGTTGAACAAAAATGGGACAGATGCTACTTATTAAAATTTCTTAAGGTTATTAAGTTGAGTAGCTGTTGACAAAGTCAGTGGACTGAATATTTCCATGATAAAAGGCAGGGTAATAAAGCTTTAGTAAAAGGCCTTTTGTTGGTCTAGGCTTTATTCAAACTCTCAGCTGTGGTAAGACATGGTTGAGAGGGCAGTGACAGAAGGAATATCAATGTACTGTTTATTAAAGAGCTTGTGAGGTTAGGTCTTGAACCATATGTGGAATGCGGATTCTAGGCAAAGACCTGTTCAAGTAAGTTACCAAGTTAATTAAATCCTGCTTTTGTGCATCTCTGTAAGTACCTAGAATAGCCTGGCAAAAATGATCCTTCTCTCTACCATTGGGTGCCTAATTGACTCGCCAGGTCAGGGGTGAATGGAGTCAGCTTCTTCTGTGTGGGAAGCTACAGAAGCCTGTTAGGGATGAGACAGATGCAGCGAGGTGATGTTTCTGTACACCTCCCTCTCTCCATTGCATTTAATATCCTCTATTTGTGAGCTATGGCTTCCAAATCAATAGTGGTATTCAATTTACAAACAGAGAAAATAAGGGCATTCGTATCTTGACAAAGAGTGCAAAATAAAATATAAGAGGAATGAAGATAAAAGGAGGGAAGAAAGATAAAAAAAAATAAGAGGTTATAGGAAAAAGAAAAATGGTGGAATAAATCCTAGAGGGATTTATGCTAAAGATGAACTTTAGGAAGAACCATGACAGACTAAGGGATCAAGAACAAACAGAGATGAGGGATGTGTGCACTGGCATAACTCCACATGGAGTTAAGGAGTCAGTTCTGGGCTCTTCCATGAGTCTGAAATTCCATTTTAGCATCCTGTCCCTGTGGACATAACATGGCAACAAACTCAACGGGGAGCCCTAGAACTTGGGCAACTGCAGACTTTGTAATTTCTCAAGAGTCAGGTCTTAATAACTATTTAATATTGTTTTGCCTTTCTCAAACTTTTTTCTTACTGTGTGCTCACAACTACCAAGGAAGACTATTTTGACTAGGGCTATCTGTCCCATGATAAGAAATTATCTTGGCGGCCTAAACTGACTTGGGGCTTATTTCAGATGGAGCCATGTCGCTCCTTTATTTAATATGTAGGTCCTCTAACCTAGCACATATTCAAGGTTTTCTATCCCTGTCCCAATCTCACCCTAAGTTTGCTTTCCTCTTTCCCTTCCAGAAAGTTTATGCCTCACACCCAGACTGTAATCCTCAGTGTGTCCTTCACACCGAACTAGTCCTTAGTCATTCACTAAACCAGGTTCGATGGTATTTCTATCAGCAACAGTGCTTTAATTTTGTTTGGGTTACTGCATGTATGTTTAAAGGTAATAAAAATGTTTGTTCTTGACAATCTTATAGTTAAAAAGCTTTTCTACACAAACTGTGTTCCCTTAAATCATTCTGAATCAGTGAGATTTCACAGTATTACCTCGAGTGCCTGTTCTGCCAGGATACTCACCAATATTTAAATTCCATTTAGGAAAGCAATTCAGAATCTTTTGAGTGTGAGAAGTATAATAAAAATAAATAAATTCCATTCTACCTTATGGCCTAAATGTTAATCACCCCAGAATGTCCACAAGCATATAGAAAACAAGTACTTATTTAAAATCAAAGCTGCCTGAATTCCAGATGGTTCAAAGTATATCTTAATCTATCTTGAGCAAGTCCCCTAATTCTGCAGGAACAAATGGTAGAATGTTATTAAAATGTTAATTAGTTAAATTTAGTCCCCAAAGTATAAAGAAAACAAAATTGCACCTACATGATTTTATTTTTACTAATGGGGCAAAGAAATTCTGATATATAAGGAAATGAGGTTATTTTAGAGGAAGAAGAAATACATGATGTGAGTTTTAGATTAAAATATCCAGGGGTGTAAAGCAAGTCTGAACAAAATTATTGGGGTATGTTTCCAACCTATTATATGAAGCTATTTTCAAAATAAGCTATTTTTATCTTGTATCATGAGTTCTTTCTTTATTCAAATGGAAATTGGAGAGATAGAGATGCCAGTCAATGACAGAGCTATTGGATTTGCATGATTTGATTTTTTTTTTTCTATTTTTTGAGCTATTGGAATTAGAAAGGCCTTCAGAGTTTCCTGGAACCCTCAGATCATTCCTGAAGCCCTGCCTGTATCACGAAAACATCTGTTTGATACTCTCCAAAGAAAAGGCATAACAATCTCTCTAATTCAAGCTTCTTGGGTATAAATCTTTAGATTTAGATTGTGTAACTTCAAAATAGTCAATAAAAAAAGACAAACATGAAGATATAACAAAATGTATTACGTGAGTCTTGAGGGTACATCAGTTTGTTGACATCTCAAAATTTTCCTCCAGTCATTCTGTTGCTATTGAGTACATTGCATTTATATTTATGATTGGTTTAACTGCTTCATTTTAACCATTATGTTTGTACCTGGTTTAGTTAAAAGAAAGAAGTACTAAAACATTTACTGGGTTCAATAATACAGCTTTTAAAAAACTTTAGTAATGAAGAGTCAGCAAAGGTTTCTGAGCAGGTGTTTGATTTTATTGGACTTAAGGAATAGTAATATAGGTAATCTACCTAATGCATAGCATGCCTCTATTAACTAGCCCATAGTGGCAGGCAGAGTTACCGCTTTTGATCAGGGTGTAACTTGTAGAGCAAGTTATACTATATTACATAGTGCCAACTGTGTTTCCATATAGAATGATCCTCTGGGACATCTGAGTGCCCTCCTGACACAATACTGAGTCCAACTCATAAATGACAGAAAAAAAGAAAGAGACAACCAAAGGTAAAGTGGGTTTTGTTGGCAGAGTTCATATCACTTCTCTCTTAAAGTGACTGGTCACTGAAAGACTCAGCTGACTTGGGGGCAACAACTGGTGAGACTTAATTATGGTCCACACATTAGGGACACCTCTCAGCGAGTAGGTGTGTAAACACATTTTATTGTTATGAGTTTTATGAGCACCAGAATGAAACACATTTGACTCTCTATCATTGGACATTGAATAGGGAGAGATGGATGCAATGCAGTGTTATTTTTATCCTTTGTATTATATTCAAATTTATTAAGCTGTACTTAGGACACATTTGAAAAAAAATTCTGGGATTTGGACATCACATGGAAAAACCAGTCTCTGTTCCATAGGGTGTTGAGGTTTGGGAAGGAAAGGAGAGAAAGAAGGAAGAGAATAGTCTATACATACTTCTTCTCCCCCTCCCCATCTAACATATGCAGAAAAAATTTTTTTCCCAAAGATTTTAGGTGATTGAAGTATATCCTTGACTACTGAACTGAGCAGTGGTTTCTGGGGTCCGTGTACAGAAAAAAAGATCCATTTATTATCCACTGAGCAATAGGTTGACTTGAATCATTTTTATTATTCATTTGGGGAGCCTAAGAAAAGGCTACCCTCACTGTGGAACAAGGAGACAGGTCTCTGCCTTCTAGGCTTGACGGTGCTCAGTCAAACATAGCCATGCAGAATGTGAGCTAACCAAGGAAACAGAGATAACGGCTGGATTCATCAGAGACAGGAAATCTTGGAAAGGTGGACAGAAGAAGCAAATTCTGAGAAAGTATTTAAAGAAGGAAGACAGATTTGTCCCTATTTGTAGACAGACTAAGTGAAGCAGATGGTTCCTTCTAAAGTGTGAATTTAGTCAGGCCTCACTGCCCCAAATTATCTTTAATGCTGGCCAATCATTGTATCAGACACTCTTATCAGCAGGAACTTCTAAGTGGAAACACTGATCACCATCGTTACATGCAAAGGCTAACTGGAAAGTGAAATGCCTACATCTATTGTATAGCTCCTATTTGCACATACATGGGCCATTTCCCTCTTTCTGCTGATAATATTTCAGTTTTGTTCAGGTACAAGGTGAATATTATTGGATTTCTGGGCATCTGGATACACCCATTTGTTTATGAGCAGGCAGTTTACTCAGTTCTAGCCAAAGAGATATAAGGAAGACTCTGCTGGAGGAAAGTCTTAAGTAAGATTCTTCCTCTGATAAGGGGGAGACAGCTAAAATGACACAGTTGCTCAGTTTCTGACTTCTATGAAGGTCTTGAGAAGATTCCTGCAACTACTGTATCCATCTTGTTACCATGGAAGGAAGGGAGCAGGACTAGCTGAGATCCTGCCTCAAAGCTTTGACATCCACGTAGCACTCATCAACTGCTGGGTGAGAAAATAAATCCTCATTTGTTTAAACTACTGATAGTTCACTATTTGATTAGACATCTTAATTGATAACCCCCTATCAAAATGACTTCTAATACCTTAACAATTACTACTCCTTGAATCTATCTCCAGCTAAGAGCAGGAGTGAGTAAATTTGAACAACTCCTCTCTCCTTTGATGGCCCTCACATTTGTGGTCTCCCTTAGTTGGCACTATCTTGATCATTCTTTACATTATTATCTTTCCCTATATGTAAATAGTTAAGATGCAAATATACAAGGCATGTTCAAGGATTTTTCCCAAATGAAAGTTCTTTTGACTTAGATGAATTTGGTGGATAGGTAGGCAGAGAGGTAGCTATCTACCGGTGAGATATTCCCCTTAGAAAATGTTGGACAATGTAGAATTTTAAGATTTGGATCTCAGTTAACCTTAGTTTCACCATCATGAATGCCTAAAATACAGTCATTGTCTCCAAACCCATAGTTCTATGGTCTAAGCAAATCAAGGAACTCCAGCATTTTCCACTCCAGTCTTTCACAACTCCTTTCTCTGATGCTTCTTACATTTTCAGAAATATGAAGTCATACCTCAAAATGGCTAAGAGGATATCCAGTTTCCTAAGTGGCCCCAGATTATGTCATTCTCTGTGGCTCTGTTCTGGAGGCCCAGTCCATCACACCAGGATTCTACTTAGATGCACACCACTCACAGCCATACTGTTTGGCCTGCCTAGATCCCTAGACACTGTATAGGATGGGAGTCCAAAGTTAGGGGATTTGGAACCCAGTCCAGTGTGTGGGAAGTTATCTTTCTCAGGCCTGGATCCTGGTCACTATACCTCAGATCTTTGTTATAAAACTTCCTGTCATGCATAGGTAAGTCTTGCCCCACTGAACACTTCCACTGGATAACTGCTTATTCCCCAGCTTGTCCTACCACTGCACTAGCCCGGCTTGACCTTAATATGCCCTTTGAACATTGTGTATTAAACAACCTATTGCCCTTGTCGGAGCCACCATCTGCTACTTGGAGGTTCCCCTAATCCTATAGATTTCTCCCCCAGGCTCTGTGTTGTCAAAGTCTCCATAATCTTTCTTGCATCCACCCCCATTATGAAAGAAAGCTGTCAACAATAAAATATAGAGTAGAATCTTTTTCATACTCTGCTTTACCCTGTATTTATGGGTTAACCTTTCTTAGGAAGATCTTCTTTTCTTAGAAAGATCTTATTAGCAGAGATCTTTCTGACTATATATCCAAGACTTAATTACCATTGAGAAAAAATTACAAGAGTAATGAAAGAACCCAGAATATAAGATACAGAGACCACTGCTTCATCTGTGTCATATCATTTTGAAGTCCAAATATAGAGTAATAGAAGAAAGTCTCAAATATCACAAGAAAACATCTTGAACCACTGATGAACATCCCCCCTTACTGAGGATTTACTTCAGCAAACCAAACACTTCATGTTTTGCATTTTGCTACAAATGGATTTATTGTAGAGCTGCTGAAGCTAAAGCTTTAGGGGCTCTAACCTGCACAAGAGACTTCCAAGTTTTCCAAATTAGTCTACCTAATCTGTATTTAGATTTTTGCATTCTTTAAAATTTAAAGCAATTTCATATACGTTAGGGCCCACAAAACTTAATAAATTTCTGCATTTGTCATAGCAGAGGGATAAAAATATGACAGTTATAACCTTTTCTTTAAAAATCTAAAATACTTGTGAAGTGACTGGTGCATACTCAAATATGCACACATAAAAGGCAATCTGTTCATTGCTATGGGGAGGTCAAAGGAAGTGGCAAGCGAACACAGTGAGGCTACTTTCATTTGGGGTGCTATCTTGACTTGAAGGAGGAAATGACTTTGGAGTTTTAAGAATGAAAATATTTTAAGAGTTAGAGTAATCAACTTTGGAACATTGGACATCCCATGCAAGGGAAACAGTAAATAATGTTCAAGGATAAGTGAGCAGTAGGATATGGAGTTGAAAAGTAGGTTAGGGTACATCCATGGAATGTTTTTGGTTTTGTCTTGTCTTGTTTTGTTTTTGTTTTTATTTATATATCATAGAAAATTTCAAATACATAAAAGTAGAAAGAATAGTATCAGGCAGTTTCTCAATTGCCTCTTTTAACATCAATAGACACTCATAAGGAAAAAGACCCAGATGCTGGTTTAACCTCTCTAAATAACTCTATTTTCCCATATTTGACCCATAAATTTCCATTTCATTATAACTATCTGAAATCTTTAAGCAGAAATTTTTTTGTCCAGCTTTTCTAATTGCTCTACACTAAGGGCTGCTTTGAATTACTAAAAGCAGAAGTTGGGAGCCTTAATTTTTATGTGAAAAAAATCAAACTCCATGTACACTTTAACTGGGATCATACCTCAGAAAACAATCAAGGCAGATGGGACAGTATGGTAACTGATTTAGTAATTGGAAATGACATGGTTTTAATCCCATCACAAATTTTTAATAACTGTGAGTCCTTATGGAAATTATTTTTCCAACTATGAAAATAAAATGATGAAAGCAATGTTTGCTTTTGCACATCATGATAACCTGTTACCGGGAACTTACATGTCTTGAACATTTACTCTAGGCCAGGTACCATTAAACATTTTCATGCATTTGTCTTATTTACTTTTTGAAAACTTTCTGAAATAAGTAATATTTTTAAGGTAACATTTCAGATGAGGTATCTGGCAGAAAAATGCTTAGTGATTAATAAAACCAGCAAAAGCAAGGCCAAATGTTAAACCCAAGTTCACAAGGGTTCAGCTAGAACTCTTTACCTCTGTGCTAGACTGCCTTGCATTACCAGTTTTCATACATCATAATTTTCTCTTTCATTCTAAGTCATATGTTTATAGCTAGTTTGCTTTGTTTTGCTGTGCCATATGTTTTACACAGTAGAATACCGTGTGTAAAATTATTATACTCTTCACTCAACCTTGATGATTAACCTCTAAACTTACTTTTTAACAATCCTTGTCAAAGGACTGGAAAATGTGGAATGTTCGCATGATTTAATCAATCCCCCAAGAAATTTTGAAAACCACAGAAATGGCCAATATACAGTATCTTAAAAATTTAAGTTGCTAATGGATAGATTTACAGTGCCTTTTTTTTCTGTTTTATCATTTTGAGTCCTTTCTCATACCAAGCCAAATATCCTTACAATGAAACTCAGCTCTTATGGGGTTTCCTTACTTTCTTCAATATAAGCTAGTCCTTTTTTATTTATTTTTTTATTTTTTAACCTTAAAACTGACATTAGCTGGGACCGACTCAGTTTTGTATTTTTACTGACAAATCCATATTAATAACAACATCAATACTGTATTAAACCTGAACTATGGGGATAATTTGTAATCATGCCAAAATTAATAACATTGTGTATCATCCAGAGAGCCTCTCAGGGAGGAGAGTGAAATGGTTATTAACTTGGGTTATTATTGCAGCATTATGGACATTTAAATAGGCTATAACTCTAGAAATTTAAAGGTCAGTTTGATTTATTCAATTTAGTTTGTCATATGTTTGGAAAACTAATTAAAATCACAAACAACATGGTTATAACATTTTTGATGGCAAGTCAGAAGCCCGTATTTTAAGATGCAATAAGTAATCATTTTTCTGGGTGTGCTAGACTTTCTTTGTGGGTGAAAGGGATAGTTTCTTCCATTCCCATGTTTGGGTCTAGGAAGGCAGGTTCTGTGGGAGCTTCTTCTTCTGGATGCACAGGCTTCCTTCTCATGGATTTCTTGCCTCGACACACTATTCCTCAAATCCTACGGTGACTGGGTGCTGCCTTTTTGATCTGACTTAAACATCTAAAATAATCTCTCAGACCAAAAGATTTCCCTTTTCATCTGTTTCAGAGTCTCACATTTCTTCTCACTGGAAATATATTCTTTTGTCTTAAATAGTTTCAGTTTGTTGGAGAGTGACATAGCGAATGTCCCTGGAAAGGTAACACAACATTTTGAGTTGTGTTTATTTTATAACAAAGTTTTATGGGAAAAAGAAATAGTGTGGGGCAATGAAGTCTGAAAAATGTAGAGAATGAAAGATGGATGCAAGATGTTGGAAGTGGGAAGATGACCAAAAAAATATAGTTAATGGCTCATGCCAGAGTAAATCGGGGATGAAAAAAGGGAGTATTCTGTTTACCAACTAGGAACATTATATGGGCCTCTTTTTCATGTAGTATCTACCTACAGTTTTAGACAGAACAATTCAGACATGGCTATTAGTATCAATAGTAAAAAGAAATATGGTAGTTGAAATACCAGTATAATTAAAGGGCAATACATAAAGAAAATGTGAACCAGGTCTTTGGAGCATCCTAATGGATATGACTGGAAGGAAATGAAATAATAGATTTGAGACCAACTTTCAAGGTACCCTCAACATTTAGCTGCCTTACACGACTGTAATTATCAAGCTATATCTTATAGCCAAATAGCTTCTAAGAAGTCCTTAAATTATTTGGATGACAACTTTATGATCCCCAAAGCAGAAACTTCAGCCAAAGGAATATCTACTTTATGTTGACTACCTAGTGACAAGAAAGGACTGAGGAGAGTGGGAAAGGCAAAGTGGAAGAAGACAGAAAAATAGTAGACCACTGGGTTACTAACCACTGGGCCAGATTGGTAACTGTGATAACTGTAAACATGGTACCTCCAGAATTCATCCTGGCTGAACATAGACCCATAACTCTTTCTTAGAAGTATTCTGCATCCCACTTGATGTGACTGAATAGTTTCCATGGTATTTATGAAAAGTACCCTTTATCTCACTAATATATTTAAGCATGCAATATGTGAGTAGAAGAAGGGGTAGTGTGAAAGAAGATGGCCTGGTTCTTAAATTTAGAGCTCATAATCTAAGAGCAGAGAAAAAATAACTATACAGAAATATTAAGGAGTGGAATTAAGTATTTTTAATAATATTTTGTTTTCATATATTCAGAAGTGAGAATATGAGGTAAAAATCATATAGCTATGAATTTCTTTGAGGTCATTTGGAAAGGGTAAAGTAGAAGACAGAATGAGAGTTTACTCCTTTTCAAAACATCTTCTCAGATATGAACTAAGGAAGATGAAATTCATAACTGACAATTAAGTTCAGTTAGCCAACATATAGTACATCATTAGTTTTTGATGTAGTGTTGTTCTACTATAGGTTGGCTAATTGAACATAATAAAAAATAAATAAAAATATTTGTAATTCACAAATCTGATAAGGGACCTGTATCCAGATTATATAAAGAATGTCTATAACTCAACAATAAAAAGACAAAACAAATTTTAAAATGAAAAAAAATAACTGGCAATGAAGTGGTACATTCTAGAAAGGCTTAACCCATAAATTGTATTGAAGGTATATAAAAAATAAATGTAAATTTATTTCATGAGAATATTTTGGGGAAAATAACCTAACGTCTAAGAAAACCTGAATTATAGATACTATCTACTATAAATAGAAAAGAGAGGCGGGCGCCTGGGTGGCTCAGTTGGTTAAGCGACTGCCTTCGGCTCAGGTCATGATCCTGGAGTCCCAGGATCGAGTCCCGCATCGGGCTCCCTGCTCGGCAGGGAGTCTGCTTCTCCCTCTAACCCTACCCCCTCTTGCATTCTCTCTCTCACTCTCTCTCTCTCAAATAAATAAAATCTTAAAAAAAAAAAAGAAAAGAAAAGAGAGGCAATTAATTATTTATCAGTTTTTTTTTTTTTACCACACATTTGTGTGCTTGCAATGTACATATTATCATGTCAGGGATTATCTGGCTGCCCTTTAGAAGTTTATGATGAAAGGTGCACTAATATCAGTTGGTAACAGTACAAAAATTGCAGAATTTTATCAAATTACCATACCGAAGGAGTGAAACCAAAAGAAAAGTGGGCAGCAGGAGAAGGACAATATGAGTGCTGGGCACTATACTTGCTAGAGAGGACTTCATGATGAAAAAGAGTTTTGAGTTGAGTCTTGAAGGATAGTTGGGATTGAGGCAACTCAATGGTGTGTGCTCACTGGAAAGGTACTTCACATTGGCCCCTTGAGAGTTTCCATAGCAAGCACTGGAATTCAGCTTTGTATTTCTCTCCTACCAGATATTACTAAGAATCATAGTGTGAAGTTTTTCTATTGCTATACAGAATTATTTGAAGCTATTCAGAAAATATGATTCAGACTGATGTAATATTCTCCAGTTTGCCTGTTACAACACCTACCTTCAGGTAGGTCCCTTTGCTGAGCTTCTAATGTAGCCATGTTAGAACTTAGATACGTTAGAACTAGTGTTATGAATATGGGAAATACTCTATCATCAAAAATGGAACATCAGAGTTGCAGATGTGAAATGGATAAGTGTGTTTTCAAGCTGTACCAGCAAACATATTACCCTAAACATAGGGTAAACAGGTTACCTTAACCTAGTTTGATTTTTCAGGCTACGAAACATTTTGTCTTCTAACTGGTCTGATTAGAAAAAATAAATACTATCACCTTTTCACTCTAGGATTTTTGGGGTGCAACAGTCGCCTTCTTCAATCCAATCAGCACAGAACCTTACAAAAGGAGATGTCAAACAAACATGTATCTCATTTTAAACCAATGCTTTTCCTCTAAATTGATGCATTCCCCCATAAGCATGAACTTAATACATGAGCACATGAGTGAAGAAAATTGAGAAGGTGAACAGTTTAGGAGTTCTCCCTATCACAGTTATTCTTATTTTCTAATCAAGGACTTTTTATTTTATGGCAAAGTTATTAGGATATTAGTAGAATTGTGAACATCTTTGTCTAAGCAGCAGATTGAAAATATACTGAGCCTGGTGGCTCAGATGGTTAAGCGTCTGCCTTTGGCTCAGGTCATGATCCCCGGGTCCTGGGATTGAGCCCTGCATCGGGCTGCCTGCTTGGCGGGGAGCCTGCTTCTCCCTCTCCCTCTACTGTTCCCCCTGCTTGTGCTCTCTCGCTCTCTCTATCAAATAAATAAATAAAATCTTAAAAAAAAAAGAAAATATACTGAAGAATATCTGTTAAGTATAGACTTCCTAGAAATGATAGAAAAGATACAAATGAATAAATGCATATTTATCCATGGAGGAAAAGTAGGAAGGAAAGGCTCTCTGTGGAACAGACAGTACATACCAATGAAATACAGGCATGCGGTTACATATTTGGAGGGAAAGCAGAGCTAAGAACATGCATAGGAAATGCTGATGTAAAGGTGAGGAGTTGCATATAAGGTGTCTTCTGCCCAGAGGTGGTGGTGGCTAAGAATAGGAAGGCAGATAGAGGCACTTGACAGGTTAATCAATTGGGGTATCTCAGTGAAGCAATCTGGCTGGTTGAAGTCTGAGCATTTTCCTCACTTGGGGCAAGAAAGCCTCAAAGGAGAACCAGCAGGTACAGGACCTTGAGTGGAATAGAAAACCGATTATCTGAGTGACTGGAGATGCCTGGGTGAAGTGGAAAGCATCCATGCTTGGAATACGCACTGGTGAGGGACCTTACTGGTCAGACTATGTCATTACTACAATTGGTATACCACTGTGTCTAATATTTGCTCACCATCCTATTTTCTCATATAGCAGTGTCAACAGCTACCAACTTCTACCAAGCAGATTGCACATTTCCACCCAGATCTATTTTATGCCTTTCTCTATCCTCCCCAATGTTCCTAGAAGCTGACCAAAATAGAATGCATCACCCAGCCTTCCTTGTCCTCTGGATTTTTGTTGGGTTAAGCCATTGGAAGAAATTAGCAAAGGAACAGAGGGCTGGAAGAGTGAGAAGTTTGGATGTTTATTTCTCCTTCCTGACTCTTACTTTGATGAGACTGTCAGGGGCTATACTTCTTTAAGGCTATATATACCTCCCATGGATGGTGCCTTTTTATTTCATAAGCATCTAGTAACTCCAGTTTCTCTTCTTGATTCTTCAGACCTGGATTTCCATGGTCTCTGCTACTTAACTGTATAATCATCACTTGGGGGTACCTAATGCCCATACTTATATAAATTATCCCTTTAAAATATATCCTCTCTTTTCTGAAGGGACCCTAACTCATAGAATTTTTGGTACTCGGAATATCATCCTCCTATACCTTAAAAACATGGAATTCTGGGATAGAATTGTTCATATTTTTTAATAACACACAGATAATCTCTGTGAAGACACTGATAATCCATGATTACAGTTATTAAAATTATCACTAGTAAAGATACAGAGTGAATTACAGGTGGAGGACAAAGTAAAAGGAGATCAAGTGGTTTAGGTACTTAATTGCTATGGTGATAATGGTGATTACATAGGATGTGATGGGGGGCAACTGCTTCTAACTATACTAAAGAGCTTACAAAAGAATAAAAAAAAAGAAGAAGCTTAAGGATTTAACCTCTTAACTCAAGCCACGGACAAAGAATTAGAGAGCTTCTAAGGTGGCCTTAAGGGAAACACTTCTTTTTTAGTTACAGAGAAGGTAAGGATGAAAATCAGACTAAAGGTCTGAATGTATGCATTTCTGAATTGCAACAGACAGCACAACAAGCTCATACGCTGATCAAAATTATTGGCTGGGGAAAAAAATACAATTTGGAATGTTGGATGAAAACATTGGGCAGACAAAAATGAATCTGAGAATTTTGAATCCTCATATTCCTCCAGAAGCAAGTCTTCTCATAATCTGAGTGATCTAGGCTTCCTTTGAGAAAAAATAAAATTTTTAAAAAATGGTGACAGCACCTAAAACAGTTGTCTTACACATGAATGTCTTCTCACAGCTCTCTGGCACCACCTTCCATTACTTGTATTACTGTAAGAAGGTAAATTCCAAACAACGAAGTAAAAGAATGCTCTGGGAAGAGGTAATATATGCACCAAAAGAGTTTCAGGATCTTGCCCAATTAGATCCCAAAGGCATGGCTCATACCAAATATACACAGGTAGGGGGCATACCCTAAAGATTTAATATTTGCTTTATCATCCCAAGTAACTGGGAGTGGTGTTAACAGCTGCTGACTTGGTTATTTAAAGCCTGCATTCAATAGTAAATATATATGTGATAAACCGTAAATACTAATAAAAGTTTAACAACACCAGCAATAATCAGCTAGAAATTATAAGTAAAAAATAAAATGTAATTCACAACAGCAACAAAAATTATAATGTATGTAAGAATTAACTTAATCAAAAATAATAAGACCTCTTATAGGAAAAGTTTGGAATGTGAAGAAAGTACACAGAAGATAATTTGAAAAAATGAAAAGTCCATGTTCTTGGATAGGATGATTAAATATTATTTGTATGTAAATTATCTCTCAATTTAGTCTATAATTACAATGTGATTCCACTAAAATACCATTAGATTTATTGTTTAACTCAGTAAACTTAATATAAAATTTCTATCAAAGAATGAAAGTCCAGGAATAACTGAGTAAATTTATAAAAGAAAATTAAAGTTTGTGGGAGCGTATGCATAATCATAAGAGAAAGTAAGATGTGATACAAAGCTGGAATAAAATAATGAAAAAAAAAAAACCAGCCCGTATGGTTTTCTTATAAGGTCTGAAAAACAGTTCAATGAAACATCATCAGTAACACAGACACTGACTTAACATATTTGGAAGCATAATACATAATAAAGGTGGTAGCAGAAATCAATGGGGGCACCTGGGTGGCTCAGTCCTTAAGCGTCTGCCTTCGGCTCAGGTCATGATCCCAGGGTCCTGGGATCGAGCCCCGCATCGGGCTCCCTGCTCCAAGGGAAGCCTGCTCTCCCTCTCCCACTCCCCCTGCTTGTGTTCCCTCTCTCTCTGTGTCTCTCTCTGTCAAATAAATAAATAAAATCTTTAAAAAAAAATCAATGGGAGAAAAACCACAAATTCTTACACAGTTTCAGAAAGCTAGTCACTATATGGAGAATAAAACACTGGATCACTACCTAATACCACAGATTCCAGATTAAATTCTGCAAAATTAAAATTCTATACAAGTAAAAGTATGAAGGCATTAGAAATGTGTAAGAATACAATGTCTCTGTGATGTACGGTTGATAGAGACTTCAAATATAAAAATTTAAAAGCACAAACCATAAGGGATGGAGTGGTAGAGCAATATAGATAAAGGATAATGCATTTGATAAAGTGAAGTTTACTCTAGGAATATATGTTGGCTTAACATTCAAAAATCAAACAACAAAATTCAACATTAATGGAACAAAAGAGATAAAAAACATATGATTTTTTTACAATGAAACAGAATAGAGAGCCCAGAAATGGACCCTCAGCTCTATGGTCAACTAATCTTCGACAAAGCAGGAAAGAATGTCCAATGGAAAAAAGACAGTCTCTTCAACAAATGGTGTTGGGAAAATTGGACAGCCACATGCAGAAGAATGAAACTGGACCATTTCCTTACACCACACTCAAAAATAGACTCCAAATGATTGAAAGACCTAAATGTGAGATAGGAGTCCATCAAAATCCTAAAGGAGAACACAGGCAGCAACCTCTTTGACTTCAGCCACAGCAACTTCTTCCTAGAAACATCGCCAAAGGCAAGGGAAGCAAGGGCAAAATTGAACTATTGAGACTTCATCAAGATTAAAAGCTTTTGCACAGCAAAAGAAATAGTCAACAAAACCAAAAGACAACCGACAGAATGGGAGAAGATACTTGCAAAAGACATATCAGATAAAGGGCTAGTACCCAAAAT
>NC_138381.1:31855660-31905290 GCF_054177405.1 Leptonychotes weddellii | reverse complement strand
TATATATACACACACACAATGGAATATTATGCAGCCATCAAAAGGAATGGAATCTTGCCATTTGCAACGGCGTGGATGGAACTGGAGGGTATAATGCTGAGCGAAATAAGTCAATCAGAAAAAGACATGTATCACATGATCTCACTGATATGAGGAATTCTTAATCTCAGGAAACAAACTAAGGGTTGCTGGAGTGGTGGGGGTGGGAGGGATAGGGTGGCTGGGTGATAGACATTGGGGAGGGTATGTGCTCTGGTGAGCACTGTGAATTGTGTAAGACTTGAATCACAAACCTGTACCTCTGAAACAAATAATATATTATATGTTAAAGAAAAAGAAGAAGATAGTAGGAAGGGAAAAATGAAGGGGCAGAAATTGGAGGGGGAGACGAACCATGAGAGACTATGACTCTGAGAAACAAACTGAGGGTTCTAGAGGGAAGGGGGATGGGTTAGCCTGGTGATGGGTATTAAAGAGGGCACGTATTGAATGGAGAACTGGGTGTTATATGCAAACAATGAATCATGGAACAGTACATCAAAAACTAATGATGTAATGTATGGTGATTAACATAACATAATAAAATAAAAAAATGCAAAAAAATATGATCTTTTTAATAGATACAGAAAAATATTTGACAAATGAACTTTTTAATAGATACAGAAAAATATTTGACAAATTTCCAACACATATTCACATTAAAAACTCTCAGTAAACTAGGATTAGAAGGGACTTCCTCAATCTGAAAAAAACCTACAGGTAACATATTCAGTGGTGAAACTGAATGGTTCACTCCCTAAGCTTGGGAACAAAGTAAAGTTGTCTGCTCTCACCACTCAAATTTTTCATTGTACAGAAAGTGCTAATCAGCACAACAAGCATGCCAAAGATATAAAAGGCATGCAGATTAGCAAAGAGAAAGTAAAGCTGTCTTTATTTGCAGATGATATGACCATTTATGCAGAAAATCCTAGGGTATATACCAAAAGCTAAGAAGAAAATTTAGCTAGGTCTCTGGATTTAAAGTTAATATAAAAACCAACTGGATTTCTATGTTTTTCCACTGAACAATTAGAATATAAAATTAATAAATATGATTTATTATAGCATTAAAAATAACAAATAATTAAGGATAAATTAAGCAAAATATGTGCAAAACCAGTACACTGAGGACTGTACGACATTGCAAAAAGTTAATAAAGAAGACTAGAAAATAGAGAGATATCCACTTTCTTAAATCAGAAGATTCAATATTGTTAAGAAGTGAATTTCCTCCAGATTTGTATATATATTCAACACAATTCTAATCAAAATCTCAGCAAGATTTTTGTATAAACTGAGAAGCTGATTCTATAATTTATGTGCACACACAAACAGCCCATAATAGCCAAAACAACATAAAAAAATAGAACAAAATTGGAAGACTTACATTACTTGATTTCACGTTTATTATAAACCTACATTAATCAAGGGTTTGCTTTTTGCTTAAGGACTAACATATAGAGTCTGGAAAAAATAAGTATGGGATAAATATTTCCAATGTTGAGAGGTGAGGCTGTTGAACAAATGGTCCTGAGATGCCTGGATATCCCTCTGGGGGAAAAAAAAGAAACTTGACCTTTGTTTCACACTATTTATAAGAATTTGCTTGAAATGTTTCATAAATTTAAATCTGAAAGCTAAAATTATAAAACTTCAAGAAGAAAACATAGGAAAGTTTTTATGAAATTACAGTAGGGCAATAACTTCGCAGAACTATAAAAGAAAATGATAAATTTGACAGTCAAAATTTTAAAATCTGTTTTCAAAAGATAGCATTAAAATGTTCAAAGGCAAGACACAGATTGGGAAACAGTATTTGCAAAACGATCTATCAAAGAACTTTTGTGCAGAATATATAAAGAACTCTAACAACAATAGTAAAAAGACAAACAATCCAGCAAAAGAAGAATCAAATGATTTGTATAAATATTGCACAACAGAAGGTATATAGATAGTCATAAACATGTGAAAAGATGCTCAGAATCATTAGTCTTCAGGGTAATCAAAATTAAAATCACAATGAGATGCCTATACATGCCTACTATATGTAATGAAATTTAAAAGTCCAATCGTACCAAGTCTTGGCAAGGATATAGGGAAATTCATACCCTATTTATTTGTCAGCAAGAGTATAAAGTGGTACAACCACATTGGAAAACATCTTAGTAGTTTTTTATAAAGGTAAACATATGTTTTCTATATAATAAAAGGTATTTATTTTATTCAGTTTTTAATTTTTATTTTTTAAGATTTCATTTATTTATATGCAAAAGAGAGAAAGAATAAGTCAGGGGAGGGGCAGAGGGACAAGCATACTCTCTGCTGAATGGGTAGCCCGATATGGGGTTCAATCCCAGGACCCTAGATCATGACCTGAGCTGAAATCAGACACTTAACTGACTGAGCCACACAGGTGTCCTAATAAAAGGTATTTATTAAGAGAGAAAAGAAAACTTTTTTTTTTTCACATAAAGACTTGTACAAAAATGTTCAAAGTCCCTTTAATAATGATAATGGAGAACTGGAGATGAAATGTCCACCATTAGGTGGATAGAAACATAAATTATGGTATACTCATGAAAAAGAAACAGACCACTGATTATCAAAAAACTTGGTTAAACCTCTTACGCTAAATGAAAGAAGTTTGGCACAAAGGAGTATGTAGTGTATGATTCTTTATATATGAACTCCTAGGACAGTCAAAACACATCTGAAGTGAGAAAATGCACAAGTAGGTCACCGGGAATTGGGAATGGTGAGGAGTGACCTCACATGGGCATGAAGGAACCTTCTGAGTTTACGGAAATAGTCTATGTCTTGACTGTGGTGGTGGTTACACACACACACACATATATATATTTGTCAAAGCTCATCAGGCTCTACAACAGAATAGATGCATTTTATTGTATAGAAGTTATACCTGAATAACTTAATTAAAAAATAAAAAAGTTATGAACAAACCATAAAGAAGAAATGAATAATTTGATTAAATTAAAATTGTTTTCCTGTTCAGTGAAGAACACAATAGACAAAAGTAGAGGGCAAGTAACATTATAGGAAGATAATTACAATATCTGAAATTGGCTATGGATTAGGATCACGTATCTAGGATACACAAGTACCTCCTGCAAATCAATTAGAAAGTCAGCAACTCAAAAAAAAAAAAAAGGACAAAGAATACAAACAGGCAATTTAGAGATGATGTAATCCAAAAAACTGAAATATATAAGCAACAATACTCAAATTCATTAGAAAACAGTGTACAACAAAACAGAATAATAAGAGATTTCATCTTGCACCTACTAGAGCCAGCAGAAATTAGAAAAGCTGAGTAATCCTAAGTATTAGTGATGGGCATGCAGGACCCTTCCTGCATGTTTGGTGAGAAAGAAGTAGAAGTGTGTGCAACCATGCTGTCAAGCAATTGCTGGTTTGTACAGTCTGCAGACCAGTGAGAGGTAAATTACAGCGTCCTGCTAAGAATATTTTTTCCCCTATATCCTTGAGTATATTACCAGTGATGTTAGCTCTATGCTATGCATGTGGAAATTAAAAACCATCAAAGTTTCTGTACATTTCGTTCTATCATTTGGTAATTTAAAAAGTGCCGTTTCTGCCCCCATTAAAGCTTTTGCCTTGAATTCAAACCTACCTAATATTAGGAACATGACACTTGCTGGTTTTTTTCTTTGTGTTAGTCTGGTTTGCCTTGGCTAGTGTTTTGTCATCAGTTTCAAGCCACTTTGCTCTAGGTGTTTCTCTTTCATTCAACAGTGGTTTAGGTTTTATTCTATTATCCAAACCAATGGTTTCTATCAATTGATCTCTTTAACTCAGTTGTTTACTTTTAATGAGGATGACTGATCTATTTGACCATTGATCTGTGACTTATCCTATGAAATCTATTTCAACAGCTTTAATTCCATTTTCATTTATTCTTTGGTGTGTGTTCCCTCACAAAAATGGCAACATTCTTCTAAGGTACACAGAAGGTGACTTGAAAAGAAGAAAAGGCATTCTTGGATAGGACTTCTCAGGCAGAAGCATGGAAATTTTTTCTAAGTTAAACTAAAAATTAACATAATCCTAATAAAAAATAAAAAGTGATTCTTTAATAAAATAGAATTTTAGTTCATATGGAAACATGAAAACAACCCCAGGAATATCTGAAAAATCTGCCTTTAAAGAAGAGTTATATTTATAATAAAAGTATTTTGCCCTAGACCATCTTTCTCAATCCCCTAATTCTGCTCTCCAGAAGCAACCAATTGAAGGTTTTTTGTTGTTGTTGTTGTTTGTGTGTGTGGTGTATTTCTAATAAGCTTCCAGTATCAAAGAACATCTACTTACTATTTTTAGTTTATTATTTTTAGCCATTATCAAACAACGTCCTGCTTTTACAGGTATGAATTCAATTACCTTATACTACCTTCCTCTAGCCTCTCCATCCTCCCAAAGAAAAGATAGCCATCTGTGACCTGGGAAGTGGGCTTTAACCAGACACTGAATCTTACAGTGACTTGATCTTGTACTTTCCAGCCTCCAGAACTGTGAGAAATACATCTTTGTTGCTTATAAGCCACCCATTCTATGGTATTTTGTTGTAGCAGCCTGAATAGACTGAGATATGACTACCATTTTTCCCAATTGCCTTTAGCTTCTGAAGACCCTTGTCCTCTGTTGCATCCTGGCCCGGGTCTTCTCTAGGTCTGCCTGCAAGACTGTCAGTCTAGGATATGTCTTGAATGGTCTCCTGGTTGAGCCCACAGTTTCCTGCTTTGTGCCCTCATTTTACTGGAGTGAAGATTTTGTTTTAGGGTTTTTGTTATGTTAGACATATCTCACATCCCAGTATTAGATATTTTGTCTCTTGTACTATTCGATTTCTCCTGATAACTTACTACTAATTTTCCCTGAATGGGATCATACTGACTATAAGATCGAGAATTCCCAATTGCCAGAATAAGAAAGGATTTTATCTATGGCTCCAATACCACCATTCTACATATCTTCACTGATTCACTCCAGTTCTGTTAAGAACAATGTTCTATTGTTGTGCCTGGGGATAAATGTGGGGCTGCCTTTAACTCAAGGAAGAAGAACAGGTTAGAGTAGATGGGGACAGGGGTGGAAGTGTCACCTGGTTCAACTGCTTTATTCAGTCCCTTTGTTGTAATCCCATCTTTCACACCTGCTGTCTAGCATCTGTGCCTCCACTGAAACCAAAGCCCCTCCATTCAGGATTCTGAAAGGCAGACCATGTTCCATGTAGGCCACAGCTCTGTGTGTATTCTGCCAGGTCATGTCAATTTCATATTCTTCTGATACTATCTGCTAACATGTTTCTATCCGCTTTCATCTTCCCCAAATCCCTGTAGTCTCTTATGTTTGGTGCTGCCCTTCCTCATCACTATTATTGGTTTATTCCTTGTAATACCTCAAAGCTTACATTTCAGCATTTCAGTGGAGATTTTAGAGAACATGAAGTGAGAACCTGCTGGGTATGCAATCTTGTACTGGAAATCTATAATGTTTTATTATATGGTGAGACAATTCCCCCCAAAATACTCTTCTTTTTCTAATTTGTCTTGGCTATTATTTCCTATTATTCATCCACATGGAGTTTAGAATCATTTTGTCAAGTTCAAAGAAAAAAAATCCAATTGGAATTTTAATTGGAAATGTATTAAATTGATTAACTTGGGAATGATTGCTTTTTATTTTTAATTAAATTTCCAAGCACTGTTTTTTAGCTTTGCTAATTATAAATTTCTAAATTTATTGCATTTTCTCAGAACCTTGTCTCTGCAATTTCTCCTTTTCTAAAACAGTACAGTAGTAAATGTATTGTTCTGGCATCACCTGGCCTAGTGCTTCTCAATATACAGGGTCCTGGACCAGAAGCATCAGCATCAACAGGGGACCAACAGAAATGCAAATTAAAGGATGACAACCCAGACCCACGGAATCAGAAAATCTGGGTATGGGGCTCAGCAAACCCACAAATCCAGCGGACTCTGGTGCATGCTGAAGTTTGAGAACTACTGAGGTCAACACCTGATTAGTCATGCAACCTTGAGAAAAATACTTAACCTAAGTCAAAATCCTTCATATGTAACATCAACATAAAACTGCATCAACTTTATAGCATTGTTACTAGGAATAAATGGACTAATACATATGAAACATTTAACATATGTCCTGGCATGTTGTGAATACAGAATGGTTAATAATGATCATTGTTGACTTTTATATTATCATAATTGTATTTCTGTCCAATACAAATCTGAAATTTTTTCTGTCATGAACAATTTTGGCAAATTTTCAATGTTAGTTGTAAAAGTGATTACATTTCCCTTTCTTTGTGTATGAAATCTTTGCTGTCTTCATGAAAACAGATATTATAATTTTAAGATCTTTTGTATACTTATTTCTCTTTATTATTATTTTGTCCATTGGGTCTATATGAGATTATACCTTTTGTTAAACTTTCCCCAAACTGTTGCATTTCTATAAAATATTTCTAGCAGTTTGAAAATTTGGTTGATATGTGTCAATGCCCTATGATACTGCACAAAAATGCCTCTTAGTTTATCTTCATCACAAACTGCATTTTTATTATTATGAAATAGTCCTTTGGTTTTGGGGTATCATTTATTATCATCCTGGTGTTAACTCTATTTTAATTTACTTAATATATCTTTACCAATGCTTTTAATTTCAAGTATTTTTTTTGTTTTTTTAACATTGAAGTATATTTTATAAGCATCATAAAGTTGTTTTATTAAAACATATATATATGTATATATATACATATATATGTTGGTCTGTTTATCAGGTGGCCTATCTATCTATCATCATCTATCCTTGTATTTTTTTAACTTTTGCTATAGTCACTATGTTTTCTTTTTTTATTCACTCATATTTTGGATGGTTTTATTCATACTAATGGTTGTTTTTATATCTTTTAAAACTATTACTTTTTCAGTATCGATAAAGAAATTACTTTTATGACCTCCCACTTAGGGTTATGATAATTTGTTTTCAATGTTCTCATGCAGTCATATTTAATATAATTTTTATATTGCTATTGGATAAATTGCATACTCCCACAATTTGTATGTGAAGGCCCTAATCCTCCATGTGACTGTATTTGGAGATAAGGCATTTAGGAAATAATTAAGGTTAAATGAGGCCATAGGATAGGGTCCTAATCCGACAGGATTGGTGGCCTTATAAGAGGAAGAGAGATAGCCCTCTCTCCATGTGCATGCACCAAAGGAAAGCCATGTGAGCACACATGGATGACATCCTTTAATGATGCCAGTGATGCCAGAACAATACATTTACTACTGTACTGTTTTAGAAAAGGAGAATGCAGCCAGATGCAAGCCAGGAAGAGAACTCTCACTAGAATGTGACCATGCTAGCACCCTCATCTTAGACTTCCAGCTTCCAAATCTGTGAGAAAATAAGTATCTGTTGTGTAAGTCACCCAATCTATGGCATTTTGTTATGGTAGCCTGAGAAGACTAATACATACACCAATCATTATTATCTTTTGTGTATTATCTTGTTTCTAGGGAAGTTAATTGATATTTGGACTCTGTTTTATAACTATTTACAATCCTTGACTTAATTTCATTTAAATGGCTTTACCATTAGTATTAGTCAGGGTTCTGTAGAGAAATACAACCAATAGGACTAGATAACCTATAGATACAGATGTAGATATTGACATAGTTATATAGAAATATAAAAAGAGATTTAATATGAAGGGCTGGTGCATGTGGTTATGGGGGCTGAGAAGTCCCATGATCTGCAATCTGCAAGCTACAGTCCCAAGAAAGCCAGTGGTATAGTTCCACTCAAACCTGAAGGCCCGAGAATGAGCAGCACCAAGATATAAGTGCAGAAGATAAATGTCCAAGCTCAAGCAGAGAGCAAATCCATCCTCCTGCCTTTTTGTTCTATCCAGGCCCTCAATGGAGCAGATGTTGTGCACTCACATGGATGAGGGTGACCTTCACTCATTGTGCAGATTCAAATCTCTTCTGGAAATAACCTCCCGGACACACCCACAAATAATATTTTATCAGCTATCTGGAGGTCCCTTAGTCCAGTCAAGCGGACACATAAAATTAAACACCACATCACATTATGTCCTCTTTTTTCCTTGCTCTTTGTTCAATTATCATTGTAGCTTGCATTATATCTCCAAGATACCTTTTTCTCCTTTAGGAGGGTATATGAATATCTGAGAAGTGTCTCATAAGTGAAAGACAACTTAGACAAGTATAAAATTCTTGTTTTTCAAATTTTCTCATCAAAACTATGTTGCACATTTATACTCTCAACCCCTCAGCATTCTGCTTTGCAAATATGAGTTTGGATGGCAACATAATTTTTATGCCTTTGAACATCGTGTGCTTACTTTTCCAGTTTGATACTTACTTAGTTTTGTAATTACAATAAAAATTGTCAGATGTGGATCTAAATGTGGTTTTCTTTTCATTGATTTTGCCCTAAAACCTGTAGACCTATCAATCTGTACATACTTTCTAGAGCTGAAGAAAGACTTACCTTCTAGTACACCTTTGATGTTTTCCTCTGCTTTCATTGTTCTTTTCTCTTTTTGAGAAGCACTTTTTATCTGCATATTTCTCCATTTTGGATTCTCTGTATGAGTTATAATTTATTTCAGGACTTTGGTCTTTGACATCTGTGATAGTTTCTCGAGCTTGTCCTCCAAATCAATGACTGGATTTCTTGTCATTTAAAATCTTTTTTTTTATTTTCATGATCCACCAGGCTTTTGAATTTTATTATTTTCCTTATGTATATTAATGATTTTATCAATTTTTCTTTCCTTTTATTTTGCAGAATTTGCATCTTAGCCTGGTGGGCTTCTCCTTAGGAACCTCTGCCCAAGAGGCTGTGCATTCCTTACATGCTATTGAGAAAGCCAGTATCTTGATTCTCTAAGAGATAATTTCCAGAGGTTTTGCCTCTAGGTCCCTTTTCCTTTTTCTATTTTTTTTTTCCTGTTTGCTCATCTTTGAACAGTTGGGGTGTAGCCACATATTTTAGAACTAGCTATAAATATACATTGTTTCAGATTTCTCTTGGCTTACTCTGAACAGTTCCTACCCCAGTTTCTACTTTCGATCAGACACTTTACTGCAGATCTCTGCCACAGAATCTGAATGCGCTCCCACCCATGTTGGCTTAGTGATATTCCACACTGAAAGACTGATTTTTAAAAACGGGATTGGACATGTACCCATTAATCCGGGTTTTTCCGACACTTCCCCTGCCTCAGTCCCCTGTGACATGTGATTTTTCTACTTGTGGAGAATGTTACTCTTTAGGCTAAAATGTGCACATATAAATGCTTAAATGCGTTCTAAGAATTTCTGACTTCCAAATGGAAATAAAACTTGAGGGGGTGGGAGGCAGTGTCCCGAATGCCTGAAAACCCAGTGCCTGTGCCAGAAAAGCAGCAATTATGCAGCTTTCTCTCTTCATCAGAGTCTTGGCCCTATAAAGGCTGAAGGATGAGGTGACTTCCTGTCTTTATACAGGTGATTTTTCTTTCACAATTTAAAGCTTGCCATGCCCTGAGGTGAAATCTGGGTAGGTTTTCCCTGATGTCAACATTTTAAAAGAGGAAAGTGGGGTCCAGAGAGGTCACCTAACATCATCAAGGTCACACAGCTAACTGTAGAATCGAGGGAGAGCATCAAGGTCTTCAGACTCAGCACACTCTTCCTTAGCAGAACACCATGCTGTCTTTCTTGGGACAAGTTTCTTCACTGATAAATCTATGGAAATATGATGATCTGAGGATTCTCCAACAGGACTGAAGAACATTTCCTTTGCAAAAAATAATATCTAATGTTCTCATCCTGAATCTTATATAAAATAGCAGCATGATTCAATTAATGCTTTCCCACATGTCATTTATCAACTGGAACTTCATTGCAATGGATTTTTACCTCCTCCTAATTACTTCCTTAATTGCACTAGCTCATGTAATTTTCTCCTCTTCTGACCTCTTTTTATCCATATTGTTTTTACTCTTCATTATACTCCACTGTGTGCTTTGGGTCCTTTCTTGGGCCTTGTCTCCCTAGATGGCACCCAACATTCTGGCAGAGGCCACGTTTTATCCAACTCTTCTCCCATGCCATTTAGCATAAAACTAGGCCCACAGGAAGTGTTTACAAGTAGCTTAGTCTAGGTGCAATGTTAAAATAGCACATTTCTCAGGAGACCACTTACAGGAAAATTAAAATTTAATTAATTATCTAATAGTATCTGAATTTCTCTTAAGCAGGCACAAAATAGCTTTCGTTTACCTTTTTTGCTTCATCCCTTACATAGGCAGGTCTTCATGGATATTAAGATGTCTTGTTCAGCAAACATTGCACGAGGGTTTCCTCTGTGCCGGGCACTATGCCACTCTGTTGGGAAAAATAAATGAAGAAGATACAGTCTCTGTTGCAAACACTCGCTGTCTGATGAGCAAAACAGACATGTATGTAAATTACCTCAGTCAAATTTGGGAAATGCTCCAATAAAGTTATGCACTAGAGGAGAAGCAATCAACTAATTTACCTTGAGAGAGTGTCAAGCTCTCCAGCTCATTCTTTTCAGAATAAAATCCAGCAAGAGAGCCCAATTCCAAAGTACCAATAAAACCCCACTTCTCCGGGGACTTGAATATATTGAACAAACCTCACCTAATCCCCTCAGTGGTGCTATTTGGGATTCTAAGGGCACTGGGATCTCCAAAGGACCCCAGTAGACCATGACCAAGAGCATAAGAAATAATGAACATTTTTACAATGATGAAAAAATAAATCCCTTTCCTGTGCCCTTCTAAATTTACTTTGACTAGCTATTGAACAGGCATTTCATAGATTCAATACATCACAACATATTAAGTGCTGCTCAGCTCCTGCTACTCCTGCTGCCCTGCTGTGGACCGTCTCTTTCTGTTTGCATCTTGCCCATCCTCTGTGCATATAAACTAAGCATCTCCATTTCTGCTCTCAGAGTGTACCATGCCACACAGCCGATATTTCAAGAACAAATATCAACAGTGGCTAAGCCAAACATATCTTGTCAAGAGAGTGCCACTGCAGTGTAAAGATTGATTTGTCGAGGGAGGTCTTGCATATAAGTAGATGTGAAGGCAGGACTAAGGTTAACAAGTTTCCACTGAGGGAGTTTATTTATAACAAAATAACAAAAGGACAGTTCTGCCTCTGCCAATTCCTTTCCATCTCTTCCTGTATCCATTGCCACAGCAGTTTTATTCATCACCAGAAATCGGCCTCTCCAGCGCAAACAAAGTTAGAGCCGGGGACAAAAAGTTCGCCCTCAGGACTTCTGTATTCATGTAGATCAGGATCAATTCAAGCCAGTCAGCACTGTTGGGAGGTGCTCTCTGTGCCCAGCTCAGTGCTCAGATGCACAGAAGGAATAAAAGAGAAGGGGTAGACTGAACTTGACACATGAGGTGCTCACAGAAACCAGACCTACAGACATCACCCAAAAGAAAGTGCATGATCAAGAGTTAGTTGCATAAATTCTGAATACTGAGTGTTGGAGGTCAGAGAGGGGAGACACCATTTTAGCCTAGAGCATTCTGGCCCAGCTCAATAGAAGAGGTGGTGACTGAATGGGTACTTAAGGAAGAGGTAGGTTGGGAACAGATTGTGACCAGTTACATGGTTACACATGGATGGTAACTGTATCATCATCTTTAATCTCAGCAGACTGATAGAACCAGGAGCAGGGCCAGATGGCTGGATGCATAGAGTAGGCAGACATGGAAATGCTTTGATTTGGGTACCCACACACTTAACAAATATTTATTTTATAACCTAGGAGCTAGGGATGCAATATTGTTAAAAGATCTAGTTTCTATCCAAAAGAAGCTCACATCTTAGTGGAGAATACAGATAGTGATAAGCACTTAGGCAGTTATACAAGAGCAGAAAAATTACTTTAATGTCATGGGGGCACACAGGAAGGACATCTAGATTGGACTTGGGCAATAGGGAAGGATTTCCGCAGGAGTTGATATCTGAGCTGAGAACATGTGGGGAACAGGAGGAAGGGCGACTCTGACTCAATATTTCTGGCTTCAAGAGGCCAAAAAACCCAATTTTGCAATTACACACTTTCTCTTGCAAACACTGTTCTCAGCAAGCTCCTCTTCTAAAATTGCTCTCCCTAAAATGGCAGTAGGTCATGACCAGGTCTAGAACCAGTCAAACCACAAATAGCAGTTGACCTATGTATTCAAGAGCAGGATGCCATTGAGTCACACCACAATAGCTTTCAGGTCCTTAGGGAAAAAATCTTCAGCCAGTTCATGGACAACTGACTCAGATTTTGAAAATCATTGTTTGGATAGCACCATGGCTGGACACTTTTATACTGTTTCCCAGGAAAAAAAACGGGGAGGGGTGGAGGTTTCTAACCCTGGGAAAAGACTCTCCCCTAAGCTTGGCCCCCACTGACTTCCTGCACCTAAAGACTGATGTCAACCATGGCCAATTAACTCTAAAAAATGTGTCCCTGGACATAAGGGGAAAGAGGTAAATATGTGGAGAGCATCTATTTCCCAGTCATGGATTTTAGATCTCCCAGTGGAAGAGAATAAACTAAGGTATAAATTGTTGCAGAACTGCCCTTTGGGCATGAATTTAAGGCATGCTCCTACCCTCCTCATCATCTCCAGCCCCGTTTTCACAATCTGGGAGGTACCTGTGTTGCCTTTTGAATTCTGCTTCCTCCAAAGAACCGACTCATGGCTCTCATCCTTCCTCCAACTCTAACCTCATCCAGCTCTACTCTGCACCATTATATCTGGTTTCTCCAGGGTAGGCCTTGTTTCTTCTACTGACTTACCTAAGCACCCAAAACTCCAGTCCCACCAAGGTTTTGCCCACCTGGAATCTGTCTTCTGGACTAGCAATGCCATCCTGCAATGCTTTCTTAATATCTGATAACTTCCTGTGTTTGGAATGGTCACCATTAATGACTTGGAAAGGTGAAGAATTAATCAGTGAAACAGCATATTTTAGAGAGTTTTTTTTTCCTTAAGGTTTTTAGTATTTACTGGCACCCAAAGAGTTTAAACCACACTGGATGAGAGAAGGCTCATGATTAAGAAAAGAATGGATCTATGGAAAGCATTCAAGTGAAACTGAGCCCAGAAAGTTAGAATGGAAAATGATAATTTTTTAAAAATGTATATATTATACAAATACATAATATATTATAAATTATATATTAAGTTTGTTGACCAGTTACCATTGTGGAAATATCTACTATACATAAATAACATTTCCCCAAAATGTGTAGAAATGTGTTAAAAATACACACTTTACTAGATTTTCAAAAATAGTTTAACGGTTTTGATGATTATGTTGCTAAAAAATGTTTTATTTCTTTGACTCCCTAAACAGAATATACAAAATATCTATCAAAACAACAATTATGTTCTATTTCATACAGTTTGCAATTTGCTTCTAGAATTAATGACCCCAGAGCTGTGCCTTTGGATTTCTTGTGAAAATTTCTAAAATTTTCTCTTTTCTTACTCTGAGGCTATTGGCAGCACCTTCTGCTTTGGGTGTGATTTCACTGAGCTGCCTTTTCCTTTTAGTATGATGATTTTAATCTGCTTTGGGCTTGGAGAGTTAAACGTTGCCCTTTGTAAGATTTAGTCATAAAGTAAGTGTCAATGGGTCATGATGATCGTGCTTAGGAGTTAAGATTTGATACCTGATTCTAGCAAACACTATTTAAACCAATAAGCCACCTTTCCATTTGATTCCAGATTTTTATTTCTATTTTAAAGTTCTAGGGTGCTATAAGATTGACATCAGAACACTGTGTCATTACTATTTTCAAAGTTATAACATGAAGATTTACTGATTTACAAGAGATACAAAGTTATAAAATCTGGAGCCAGAAGGGAACTAAATCTTAAAGGAGTCACCCATCTTCTTGGGGTACAATTATCCCCAGAATATAGAATTAAGATGAAACAGAAGCCAACAGGCAACTGACTCCAGTGATTTAGTGACAGTGTTGTATGAAAGGTATAGAGAATAAAGTTTTAAGTTACTTTTTCTAATAACTACCCATTTTCCATTCTGAGCCTTGAGGACTGGTGAGCAAATTTAGCTTTTACAATGGCGCCATTTGGGCTGCATTTATCTTTTCCAAAGCTCTGAAAATGATTGTTCAAACAGAAGCAACGCCAAACAAGGGAAGGTAATCTAAATTGTATTTGGTTGTACAGGTATTAAATTTGAGTCCATTTGGAGCAAATCTGGAGCTAGTTTGATCTCAACCAAAGCAGGTACAGAAACATCACATTCTCCCATTAATGAATTTTTGCAATGCAGTGGATATCTATACCTGAGGTCACCAGTACACAGAGATTTGAGCCCATGAGAAGAGTTCAGCTTTTGAGTTAGTAGTGATTCTGGATAATACCTCACTTACTCCTGCCCATAACCACCACACTCCAGAAGTTATCACAAATGCTCAAAAAGAAAAGGAAGAGGGGGAGAAAGAGAGAGGAAGACATGGGTTTGATACTTGAAACCACATTCCCTTTGTTTCATATTGGACTAAGAATCTCCTCCTTCCTACCTACCTTCCATTTTTATTTATTTATTTATTTTAAAGATTTTATTTATTTATTTGACAGAGAGACTCAGCAAGAGAGGGAACACAAGCAGGGAGAGTGGCAGAGGGAGAAGCAGTCCTCCTGCTGAGCAGGGAGCCCGATGCAGGCTCGATCCCAGGACCCTGGGATCATGACCTGAGCCGAAGGCAGACGCCTAACGACTGAGCCACCCAGGTGCCCCTACCTTCCATTTTTAAAAACCATCCAAGGAACACAGAATACTGTTAGGTACTAAGAGTACTAACCCAGACAAACACACATCATCTTGCCCTCAAAAAGCTTACAGCTGAATTTACTTCCTTCTCATTCCACCACTGAAATTCTGCCTATAGCCTACTGGCACCTTGCCGAGAAGTTTTCACAGAAAATGCCACAATATCAGGAAAGCGGAAATATAAGTCAACTGTTGCCACTGAATTTGATACCTTTTTTAACTTTTTACTTTTTTTTTTTTTTTACAATCTAATCACCTGCATTTACTGACAAGCAACTTTTGGGGGAAAGGGTATAGGAACAGATGAATTCATATTATTTCTGTCAGTTCCAAATCTCATAAGGGAGAGGAGAATCTTCCACATGATAATAGATCATAAACTAAAGTTAGAGTTACCATGTGACTTTATTACCTTATTAGGCCCCAGTTCTTTGCTTTTTATTATTCATTCATGCAATCACTCAAAGAACATGAATTAAATACCCATTAAAGATAAAGTACTTATATGCACAAAATGTTTTGAATGATAGGAACCAAGACAAAGACAGTGCTGAAGAGTCCTTATAGACTCCATAAACTACTTCCAGTCTGAGCAGAATTTATACAGATTTTTTTAAATAGTATTTTCACCCTAATACATCCTAATTTTTCAATTCTATTTGGATACAAATAAATCAACAATCAAGCTTTTTGACAACTTTTCTACCATCTTGGGAAGACTGGAGAAATAACTATTACCCTTCTATTTTTCTTCTCACTGACCCCTCTACGCAGAAAGACTTGCAACCAATTAGACTGGCAGTCGCATGCTTGCAGAGACTTGTTGGCAGTAATGCACAGGTTTTCCCTTGATTTTGTCTGGGAACTTCTTGTCTTTCAGATTGGTCATCAGGGCAGTGGGTTTCCATCTACTTCCTTCTCCCCCACAGAAGTTCTTTTCCCTATACAGGTAAGAATCCATCTTTAGTCTCCCCCTTTGTAATCAATGGATAATGAGGTCTATGCATTCTCTGTACTCTGCTGACCCCAATTAATGGTGAATGGAATACAAAGCTCCACTTCGGTTCTCAAACTCCCGCCATTTCTTTCAACACAGTTTACCAGAAGCTGCTTATTCGTTACTATTTACAAATGACTAATAATTCTGATTCAGTCTTGTTTTGGCTAATGATTCCTGTGTCAGTTCTCTGATAGATTAAAACTTGAGGAAGGGAGAATGGTGTAACTGTTACCTCCAAGTTCTAACCCTCAGATATAGTCAAATCTGAACCATTATCTTAAGTCAACTTTATTATTTTTTTTTTGTACTAGGCTTTTAAAGAGGGCATAATTTACCTAAGCAAAACTGAAAGGCAGAATTTTTGAAAGAAAAAAAATCCAGAGTTCCTCCATATTTAGTTTAATTTCTCATCTCTCTGAGCTGAGATCAAGGAGAAGAGGTAGTAAAACAAAAGGAAGAAAATACTTTATTCACCTTAAAAGTGGGAGAGTGAATTGACTAGTGAAATGCAATAGGATCTCTGGGTAGTACTGAGGGCCCACTGGAAGTGCATTTTTATATTTAAAGTGAAACTACTTGTTAAGAAGTTGATATGAGGGGCGCCTAAGTGGCTCGGTCAGTTGGGCATCTGCCTTCGGCCCGGGTCGTGATCTCAGGGTCCTGGGATTGAGCCCTGCATTGGGCTCCCTGCTCAGTGGGGAATCTGCTTCTCCCTCTCCCTCAGCTGCTCCCCCCCGACACCCCGCTGTGCTCTCTCTTTCTTGCTCTGTCTCAAATAAATAAAATCTTAAAAAAAAAAAAGTTGATATGAATCTTGCCAGTAGTTGCAATGCACTTTCCTCCTTCCCATTCCTCTTTCTTGAAGTTATAACCAGTCTTCTGAACTCTGCCTCTATCATATACCTGTGGGGTGTACATGTGTTGTGTGTATATATGTTGTCCCTACATACATATGTAACCCTAAAAGAAATATTGCTTGATTTGCCTGATTTTGAGCTTTAAAACATATTGAATGAGTTCTAGGACTTAATTTTGTTCTATATTGTATTTATTAGCTACATCCATGGTGTTGCTTAGAGATGTAATTCATTTATTTCCACTTACTATATAGCTCTTGTTTTTGCTATTACAAAAATGCTGTATGGCCATTCTCATGCATATCTCTTGGTGTATGTGTGCAATTTCTCTGAGTTACTCACCTAAGAAGGAAATTGTTTGCTCATAGAGTAGACACAAGTTTAAAGATAATGCCACATTGTTTCCCAAATTGGTAGTAGAAATTTATACTCCTTCCAGCAATGGTTTCTAGAATAATTTCAGTTGCTTAGATACAGGCACTAAAAAGGCAGAAGGATAGGTTTAACCAGACTAAGCATTTGCCCAATGAATATGATAACAGGGGCAAGGGAATTAAGATTTTATTAAAGGAGTGATCACAATAAAGTTCCAAAGAAGTTAAGCTGGATAGAGTATGAAGTAAGGATCTGAGCACAAGATGTGTTAAGATAGGAATGATAAAGAATCCATGAATTAGAGGTCCCTTCAGCTGCACTACAGAGAAGTCGAGTTCTACCCTTGGGCAGAGAGCCAGATAGAAATCCTAAAAGAGAAGCTTTAGACTTCAGACAAAGGGAGAACAGAGTATGTGGATAGCATTGGGAAGAGGGAGAAAAAACTCCTTGGATCTGTTCAGATACATATTTTTGCTCCTTAGTCAAAAACTGCTTTTGAAGAAGTACAAAAACAGTGAAATCTAATGAGTTAAACTTTTGAATTCAAGTACATTTGAATGGTTCTGACCACAGTGTGCATGTGGGGGGTGTCAGTATGAGTATAAACCCATTAAGAATACTTAACTGTGCATCTTAACATCAAGAAAAAGCAAAAACCTAAAATGTTTTTTTTTTTTTAAAGATTTTTTATTTATTTAACAGAGAGAGACATAGCGAGAGCAGGAACACAAGCAGGGGGAGTGGGAGAGGGAGAAGCAGGCTTCCCGCAGAGCGGGAAGCCCGATGTGGGACTCGATCCCAGGACCCTGGGATCATGACCTGAGCCGAAGGCAGACGCTTAACGACTGAGCCACCCAGGCGCCCCCTAAAATGTTTAAGTAGATTGAGGGAAGTCGGTCCACTCACAGGTTGAAAAATCAAAATGCAAAACCAGGTCCATCAGCTCTACTACCAAGGGTGCTATAAGGTTGTATGTCTGGAGTGGTGATTCTTAAACACTTTTGGAGAGACTCTTTGGGGAAGTTTCATAGTTTCGTGTCCCTCTATGGTCTGTCTCTGGAGAGCAAGCACAGACTTCCATAAACACTCTAATTTGCATGCCATTTCAGGAAGTTCCAGAGCCTCTGAAGCTCCAGCTTTGCATCTCCTCTGGGCCCAGGGCAGAAGTACCACATAGGGACCTGTGTAAGTTCTGTCCTGTAGGGAGGGACCCAGGCTGGGGAGCAAGGAGGGACAGAAGTCTTGTTGCCTCTCCCACTCTCCAAGCTGGGTGCTGATAAGCAACCGTATTCAAAGACAGAGAAAGGTGCCCAAAGAAGATACTTGTTTCTAATTCGCAAAAAGATGCCCTTGGGGCAAGCCCAGGTTAGATATCTTATTATAGATGATCTCAGTAGTTAATTTAATCGTGTCACATTAGCTTCCTTTTCAATAGGTTTCATTAGAAAGTTAACAAATACAGGGCCTTTTTGTCAGCTTTATTGTCCCCCTTGGCTGTGTTTGCTAGTGCCTGGAGGGCATGAATGATGCTTGCATCTTCCCCAGCGCACAGAGCAGTGCTGTTATACAGTAAGATAATCAATATTTGATGCTTCATTGATTACTGATGGGTAGATGAATTAAATCTAAAAGAACTTTAAAAAATAAGTGATTGTTCAATAGAATCTAGAGGTACCAATGTTTTGTATTTTATTTAAGCTTTTCCTCCAGAGGAGAGGTAGACGCAGCCTCAGGCTGAAAAGAATGAACTGCACCCAGCTACCATACTGTATCCCTGAGGCCCCTTACTGGGGGAGGGCTGCAGGGGTTGGAAAACAGTCACTTGGAAACTAAAGAAGGCTGTTACCAGCAAGTGAGACAGATGGACTCATGCCATTGAAGAGAACCAGAAAGGCTTACTCCAGTTTCCTCCAGACACCAAAATGCACTCTAGAAGAGTTTTCTTGAGATTAAGAGTGATGGAAACAGAATTGGAGATATTCAGGGAGATAAATTAGTGGGAGAGATTTATTGATGAAGCATGTTTGGAACTACATGTGGCAGTTAAAACAGCAGAAAATGAGGGCCAGGAGAGGAAACTGAGGGAAGGGGTAGCATGTGTCGGAGGAGGAGGAACATGTTGGGTACTGCAAATGGAGGCAGAACTGTGGTAAGAGTTGTAGTGCAGAAGTGAGTTAAAACTGGAGTGATTTGAAAAACCACTCCTCTGGGCGTCGGAGACATACACCTGGGTCTTAACATCAGGGATGAGATATGGATCTATAAATAATCCTTGGGGGAATATACACCTATAAACACCTTTATCTCATTCTGTCAAGTAGAATTTCTAATATCGTAGGTGCCCAATGAATGTCCAGATAAATGAGTGGTTACAAGAACGGTCTGTTTGCAGGTCATGTGGAAGTGGGGTTCAGAGTAGAGAGTTAACTGTAAGACTTGCTGCATGCTTATTCTCAGAAACTAAATACAAGTCTTAGATTGTAACAATAGTGAGAAAGGGAGATCAATTATATTAGAATACACTATGTTCCTATTTCACTTTATAATTTAGTTTTTATTCAAAGTTATTTTCAGCTCCTTTGGATCAGTGGAACTTAGGGGTCCCTAAGCAGAGATGTAAATGTGGTCCAAACTGTGTCAGGTGGGTGCACGAATGACACTGCTGTGGGATTTTTGTTTCAATTATCTATTTCTGCATAATAAGTCACTTTGAAACTTCATGGCATAAAAAGTGTGGAGTCACTCATGTGGTTGCAATTAGATGGCAGCTAGGATAGTAGGAAGGTCCCAGATGACCTCGCTCACGTTTGTAGGACCTTGGCACTAGGATTTTACATCCATGGGTCTCTTATCACTCAGTGATCCAGGTTTGTCCTCCTTACAAGATGGCGGCACCATTCCAAGAATGGAAGCTGTAGCTGCTTACATTTCAGATTCCAGAGCCCACATAACCTCGTTCCATCCTGCTTGATTGGACAAAGCAAGTTACAGGGCCAGCCCAGGATGATGGCTGGATAAATGGACTCTGTATCTAATGGCAAGAGTTATAAAACATTATGGTCAGGATCTCCTGTCTGCCACAATTATCTCCTGAAGACCTAAACTGTCCTACTTTTTAGTATTTTTAAAAGGCAAATATTGAACTTGATGATCTCTAATGTCTCTTCCATTTCCAAAATGCAAAAAAAAATATAAATAAATAAAGTTTAATTCTTTATTTACTTCTGAGGTAATAGAGGTTGATGATCTAGAGCTTACTCAGGACCACATGGCAGGTGAATGGCCCACTGAGCACAAGCTATTACCATCCATACACTGGTGCTCTTTACCGTCTATGGCTTTGGCCCTGTTCTTTTCCAGCTTTACTGAGGTCTGTGACAAATAAAATTGTAGCATATTTAAAATGTTCAACACGATGATTTGATAGATGTTTATACTGTGAAAGGACTCCCATAACTGAGTTAATTATCACATCCATCCCCTCATGCAGTGACTTTTTTTTTTTCCTGTGAGAACACTTAAGTTCTCCTCACTTAGCCCATTTCAGTTGTGTAATACAGGATTATCACCATGTTATCCATTAGGCCCTCGGACCTTATTCATCTTAAAACAGAAAGTTTGTACCCTTTCACCAACCTTTCTCCATTTTCCCCACCCCCCCAGCTACTCTGTTTCTACAAGTATGGTACATATTTTTTTAATTTCACACATAAGCGTAGGTGACACTGCGCAATATTTGTCTTTCTTTGTCTGGCTTATTTTTCACCATCCAACATACCCAACACAAATGCTTTTTCTTCAAACCACTGGGATCCATTAGCATCCATGTCTCCTCTTAAACTCTCTCCAGACCAACTAAAAGAGAATCTTGAAGAGTACAGACCAAACTTTGACATTTAAAAAGGACCACAGCTGACTCAGATGGTCAATGATGTTTAAGAACTGTCACAATGATGGGGCGCCTGGATGGCTCAGTCGTTAGGCGTCTGCCTTCAGCTCAAGTCATGATCCCAGGGTTCTGGGATCGAGCCCCGCATAGGGCTCCCTGCTCTGCGGGAAGCCTGCTTCTCCCACTCCCCCTGCTTGTGTTCCCTCTCTCGCTGTGTCTCTCTGTCAAATAAATAAATAAAATCTTAAAAAAAAGAACTGTCACAATGATATTTGTTACCACAGACATAATAAGGAGTTACCTTAGAAAAGTGACTTGCTTACTCTGTTTCAAATTTCTCATCTATAAAGTCATAATAATAATCATCTGTTAAGGTTTTTGTGACACACATGTAAGCAGATACTTAAAAAATACAGACAACATTCAATAAACTGAGCTATTGTGGGTTTTTTTTGCCATTATTACTATTATAGCATTAAAATAGTAGGTGCTCAATAGTCATTTGTGGAGAGTATAATTGAATTACTTTAAAAGCACTTGACATAGTGCTCTATCATTTGGTAAGTGTTCAATACATGTTAATTACCATTTTTTACTAGAAAATGCCGTCCATGATATGTCTCAATATTCTCTTCATCCCTCTTTTACACATGCTGTTTTATATGACTCTTATAATTTGCCATACTTCTCACGTACAGAGCAAAACTGATGCATGATCCCTGCCCTTAGGGAGTGTAAGCTGCACAGAAGTTATAATAAATGTGTACCTGAAAGGATAAGAAGTATTTGCTCCTTGTGAAATCACTGTATTCCATGGACAGTTGTGCATATAACCTAACAAGTAATGCAGTTTTGAATGACGACAAAGATTTCACAGAGGACACGGACCCTATGATGGCCTGAAAAGATTCAGAAGTGAAGCTAGGAAAATTGGAGGCAGCACGAGTGAAGGTTTTTCTGTGGGAATGAACATACACTTTTGGGAGGAAAATGAGGGGCTGTAAGGGATCCAAGCATTGAAGAGGCCAAAAGTAAGAGGCAAGATGGGAGAGACTGAGCCCTACTTGCCCAGAACTTCCTGGGAGTTTTAAGGAGGAGTGTCATTATGAAATGTGTTGGTTTTCGCAAGACCATTTCGAGTGTCTTCCTGAAGGCAGGAGCCAGGCAGACTCTTACACAACAGATTCCTGATTGCTCTGAGAAAACTGAGTCTAGCTTGAGGAAGTGGTCTAGACACAAGACCACAAGACGATAAATCGGTATCTCCTCCCTCACGCCCCCTCCCTATTCACATACACAGATCACAGCTAGAGCTTTGTTGTGGTCTCATTTCTGGCATGAAAAAAGTCTTCAGTTTTTGAATCGTACTCTGATCCACTTCTAGTTGCAATTCCCAATTAGGGCTGGAGTTATAGAACTAGGGTTAGCTAGGTGTGAAATACTATGAACTTTGTAGTAATTAATGATTATTATGATAGCTATGAGTTATTAACGACATTAGAAAGAAAAAGATAATGTCATCATTACATCTTTGTAACAGAGTGAGGGGGCATGAAAAAAATAGCAATTGCCACAATAATAGCTTCTGTAATAGGGAGATAGAAGGCATTTCTGATAATAGATCAGTGAAGAAAGAAAAACTGGAAAGTGTCTGAGAAGATGTATGAATGTAGGAAGTTGTTAACTATCTGGGCAACTAATAGGAAAAAAAAAAAAAGTAGAGAGAGAGCTCCACTCTACCACTGCACCCTCTGACAATATCAACACTGGTCAGCAAAACTGCCAGGATTCCAAGGGATAAGGGATGGGGTGTCAGGGCTTCCCTCTGGATCGGGATGGGGGCAGGGGCGATCAGAATTGCAGTGAACAGTCCTCCCATACATCCTCACACACCTCCACCCCAAGGGAAGGACTGTTTGAAACCCCAATTATGAGAACATAAAACTAAAGAAACTAAGGACTAAGTCTATTAAAAAAATTACAAAACACACATGACAAACATTATAAATCTTCATGGAAGGACTTTTAAAAACCCAAAGAATCATTTTGTGTTCTAGGATGAGAAGATACAGGATAATATAAATATCTACTTTCCCAAATTAATTTATGTATTTGATACTCCCAAACAAACCAACATTTTAAAAAAAGATTTATTTTTATTTATTTTTTTGAGACAGAGAGCCCTCGTGTGAGTGGGGGGAGGGGCAGAGGGAGAGAGAGGCAGAGAGATAGAGAGAGAGAATCTCAAGCAGACTCCCTGCTGAGTGTGGAGCCCAATGTGGGGCTCAATCCCAGGACCCTGAGATCATGACCTGAGGCAAAATCAAGACTGGGACGCTCAACCGACTGAGCCACCCAGGTGCCATGAAGCCAACATTTTTTAATGTTCATTAATACTTTTACTGAATTTGACAAGTAAACTCTCAAGTACATATGACAGAAAAAATGTGCAAGTATATCTAACACATTTTCAAAAAAAGTGTAACATGAGGGATAAAGTGCCCTTCTGGATATTTAACATACTAAAAAGCTAGGACTAAATAAATTGATACTAATGTAAGAGAGATGAAAGGAAGAAAAAAAAGAAGTTTGCTTATAGGATTGTGGAAATTTACCTAGTTATAGCTAATATTTCAAATAAGTATAGAACTTAATACACTGTTGAAGGAATTGTTTTGGGATGTTTATTTATTTATTCATTTTTGAAGATTTTATTTACTTATTTGACAGAGAGAGAGAGAAAGAGAACACAAGTAGGGGAAGTGGCAGATGGAGAGGGGGAGGGAGAAGCTGGATCCCAGGACCCCAGGATCATGACCTGAGCTGAAGGCAGACGCTTAACTGACTGAGCCACCCAGGCACCTCATTTTTGGGATGTTTAGATATTCATTTGGGAAAAAAATAAAATGAGGCATCATACTTACATCATTTATGCATGGTTTATAGATAATAAGCCAAAATGTAATAAATAAGTCTATTACAGGAACGTTTAGAATTGTTCAATCATATGGTAGAAAATTTATAAAATTGAAGAGGGAAGGGTATCGTAAGCACGTAGACACCCAGATATCAAAATATATTGAGGAATTTGATGCATCAAAAATCTTGAAAGGAGCAAAAACATAATTAATAAAATTAAAAGGCAAATGAGGAATGAAATAAGTATTTGTATTCTCTATAAAAAATATTCAAGATATATAAAGAAAAGAAAAAAGGAAAATTTGGAGAGAAAAACAGGGGCAATTATTTAAATAACAAGTTCACAAAGAAGAAATACAGCTAAAAAATAAATATGCAAAATTCTTGATTTTACTTTAATACAAAAGTCAAAATTAAAAAATATATATATAATCATTGAGTAGGTAGCACTGCAAAGCATGATAATAATCTCATGAGTGAGAATTTTAGGAAATAAACAATTTATCTTTGGTGACAGTGGAAAATGGTAAAATATTTTTGTGAGAATTTTAATTACTTTTTAAAATTGACTCAGCAAAATTGACTTTTTTTCTACTGTGCACTTCAATGACTTTTAACAAAATAGATTTGTTCTATTCTATTGCTGTATAGTATAGCATTGTATAGATGTACAGATCAGCTAATTCTCTCAGTCAAGGACATCTCTAATGATTTCCCCCTTTCCTAGTGTTGTCAATTTCTTTCTTCTCCCTTTATTCAATCTTGCTAGATAGTCATTAATTTTATTGATCTCTCCAAAGAACCTGCTTTTAGTTTCATTAATTGTCTGTATTGTTTTTCTGTTTTCCATGTAATTGTTTCCAATTCTACTGTTTATTATTTCTTTCTTTCTGCTCGTTTTGAGTTTATTTTCCTTTTTTTTTCTCAATTAATTTTATTTATTTATTTATTTATTGTTTCAAGTTATATTTAAATTCTAGTTAGTTAACATATAATGTAATATTAGTTTCAGGAGTAGAATTTAGTGATTCATCTTTTACATATAATTCCCAGTGCTCATCACAAGTGCCCTCCTTAATACCCATCATCCATTTAGCCCATCCCCCCACCCGCCTCCCCTCCAGCAACCCTGTTTGTTCTCCATGGCTAAGAGTCTCTCTTATGGTTTGCCTCCCTCTCTTTTTTTTTCTTTTCCCTATGTTCATCTGCTTTGTTTCTTAAATTCCACATATGAGTGAAATCATATGGTATTTGTCTTTCTCTGACTGACTTATTTTGCTTAGCATAATACACTCTAGCTCCCTCCTTGTCATCGCAAATGGAAAGATTTCCTTCTTTATGAAGGCTGAGTAATATTTATATATATATATATATATATATATATATATATGCCACACCATTTTATCCATTCATCAGTTGATGGGTATTTGGGCTCTTTCCATAATTTGGCTATTGTTGATAATGCTGCTATAAACATCGGGGTTCATGCGTCCCTTCAAATCAGTATTTTTGTATCCTTTGGGTTAATACCCAGTAGTGCAATCCTGGGTCTAGGGTAGTTCTATTTTTAGATTTTTGAGGAAACTCCATACTGTTTTCCAGAGAGGCTGCACCAGTTTGCATTCCCACCAACAGTACAAGAGGGTTCCCCTTTCTCTGCATCCTCACCAACATCTGTTTTTTTCCTGTGTTGCTAATTTTAGCCATTCTGATGGGTGTGAAGTGATATTTCATTATAGTTTTGATTTGTATTTCCCTGATGATGAGTGATGTTATATTTTGCTCTTTCTTTTTATACTTTGCATAGAAGCTTAGATTGGTGATTTGAGGCATTTATTCTTTTCGAATATAAGTATTTGATGTTGTAAAATTTCTTCTAATCCCTGCTTTAGCTGCATCACACTAATTTTACTATGTTGTATTTTCATTTATCATCAAAAGATATTTTAGTTTTCCCTGATACATGAATTATTTATAATTATGTTGTTTAATTTTCAGTTATTTGGAGACTTTCATGCTATCTTTCTGTCACTGACTTCTAATTTCATTCCATTTTAGTTGGAAAATATATTTTTGTATGATTTTAATTTGTTTAAATTGTTAAGACTTGTTTTATTACACAAAATATAGTCTATCATGATGAATGTTACATTCTTATATTATTACTCTTTGGTGGAGTGCTCTATACATGTCAAGTAGATCCAGTTGGTTGATGGTGTTGTTCAGTTATTCCATATCCTTGCTAAATTTTCTCTACTGGTTCTATCTATTGCTGGGAGAAGAGTGATGATTTTAATTGTCCAATAACCAGTTAATAGTAATTTTTGTTGTTTCTATTTTTTGGCTATATTTTGGCTATTATGAATACTGCTGCTATGAATATTTGTGTTTGAACTTTTGTATAGATGTATATTTTTTGTTTCTCTTGGGTGTATACCTAGGAGTGGAATTGCTGGGTTATATGTATAAACTCCCTCTCTCTAAATTTATATATAAATTCTGTGTTTAGCATTTTCAGAAAATTTCAAACTTTTTCCAAGGTGATAGCATCATTTTACATTCTCAGTATGTAAGAGTTCCATTTCCTCAACATCCTTACCAACACTTGTTATTGTCTTTTTTTAAATGTTTATTTATTTTTTCTCTTTTAATAGCTATATAGTGGTTATGAAATAGGACCTTTTTGTGGGGTTTGATATTCATTTCCTAATTGGATAATGATATTGAGATCTCTCCATGAGGTAGGTGCATATATATTCAGGGCTGTTATGTATTCTTGAGGAATTAACCTTTCCATTATTAAGTAATATCTGTTTTGTCTCTGATAATTTCTTTTGCTCTCAGGTCTACTTTGCCTGATATTATATAGTCACTTCAGCTTTGTGTATGAGTATGCAGTGTGTGCATGGCATTTATGTTTCTTTTTCCATCATTTTATTTTTATTATTTTTTAAAGATTTTATTTATTTATTTGACAGAGAGAGACACAGTGAGAGAGGGAACACAAGCAGGGAGAGTGGGAGAAGGAGAAGCAGGCTTCCCGCGGAGCAGGGAACCCGATGCGGGGCTCGATCCCAGGACCCTGGAATCATGACCTGAGCCGAAGGCAGATGCTTAATGACTGAGCCACCCAGGTGCCCCCCATCATTTTATTTTTAATGTACCTGTGACATTATATTTTAAGTGAGTTTCTTGCAATTCTCCTGGCATAGCATATGGCTGAATAGTGTGCATGTGTGTATTTTGATAATTTCTGTCTTAAAAAACGTTTTGGTGTGTTTAGACCATTTGTATTTAATGTACCTATTGAAATGTTTGGATTTAGGTCTACCATTTTATTATTGATTTTGTTATTTTGTTTGTTACCTTTGTATTCTGTTCCTCTACAGCTATGACCCTGCTTTCTTTGGGATTATTTGAGAATTACTTAAAATTCCACTATAATTTATCTGTTGTGTCTCTCATATCTCTGGGCAGAGATTTTTAGTGAGTGCTCTAGATGTTACAACATACATACTTAACTCTTAACAGTCAGTAAATATTTTACCAATTCATATGGAATATAGAAATCTCACTAATTCATAGCAATATATAGATCCCTTACACTACTCCCATTGTGTTATAGTTGCCAGCTTGGAGTTGACTCAACTTCATGAATCTATAGTTTTATGTCTTTTGACAAATTTTCTAACTTTCAACCATAATTACTTCAAATATCTTTTACAGCATCATTTTATTTCTCCTCCTTCTCTAGAACTTCAATTACACAAATCTTAGACCATAATTCTCTCATTTTTTGCTTTTTTTTTCTGAAAAAGTATTCATTTTGTCTTGATATTTGAAAGAATTCTAGCTTGACAGTTTCAACACTTTGAACACATTGTGGCTTTTGTCTTCCCTAATTTCTTTTGTGAATTCTCTAATTATGTATTCTTTGCTCCTCTCTTTGTATATAATTTTTTTTTTTTTTTGCTTTGGATGCTTTCATTTTTGTTATTCACTTTCAGAGATTTAATTATGATGTGTCTTGGTGTGGTATCCATTGTGTTTATCCTCATTAGGTTTTGATGAGGTTATTGGGTGAGTTTATAATTTTTATATTTTATAAAATTTTGGGAAAAATGGCCATTATTTCTTCAAATAATTTCTATCTTCCCCATTCCCTCTCAAACTCTAATTACTACTATATTAGGCCTATTAATGTTGTCCCACAGGTCAAAGATGCTCTGTGCGTGTTTGTTTTTTCAACAATCTTCTGTGCATTTCATTTTGAATAATTTTTATTGCTATGCCTTCAGGTTCACTGTTATTTCTTCTGTCCAGTGAAATTTTCATTTCAAATAGTACATTTTATATCTCTTCACGTTCCATCCTATTCCTTTTGTCTATATCTTCCTTTTTTTTTTCTCATCCTTTCAGATTTTCTTTGAAATACTTGAACACAGCTATAAAAGCTGTTTTGAAGTTCTTGGCCACTAATTCCACCTTTTAATAAGTATTTCTGAAACTTTCTGCCTGTGTAGTTTTTTTCCTCCTGGTAATACGTCACTTATGTTTTTGACATGTCTACTAATTTTTGTTTGAATACTTCCATTATGATTTTTAGATTGTTAAAAATATTAGACTATGAAGTATATGGAGTTTGTTCTCTTTCTATAAATAACTTTGCTTTTTATTTTAGTAGACAGTTAAGGGACTAATATTTCAGTTTTTTTTCTCTTTTTTTGAATCATGCTTTGTTAGGCTAGGTCTAGAGTAGTCTTTAATTGAGTTCCATCCCACTACTGAGGTATGGCCCTCTACTAAATGCAACATGTGATAGTTGTCTTCTCTGGTTGAATAATGTGTGGTAGGACCTCAAATAATTCCTGGTCTGTGTGACTTCCGGGAACTAGTGAGCTTCCCTACTTACTGCTCACAATGTGCAGCATGTCCTATTACTCAGCAACAGCTCAGGAGAATATATGTGGATTTCTAAAGTCATTTTTCTCCATAGTTTCTTCCTTTTGGGAATTCTGCCCTGCAAGTTCTGGTGACCTTAGCCTTCCTGAACTTCAGTTTTTGTTTCAACTCAGTGACACAGCTATGTTCTGCTTGGAAGTTATCTCCCATACCAGTATGGAATGTTCCTCCCAGAACAGAGTCAGAAATAAAAGCACAAATGGAGTTACATATATCATTTGTCAAAATATTTAAAAGTTATAAATCAAGCTAAAAATGTTAAATAAGATATATTCTATCTACTTAGCAAAAATAGCTAAATAGAAATCTGAAAGGTCAATTTCAAACTTGGAATTCTTAGACTCTTTCAATTTCCATCTTACCCTGCTCTTTCTTCCTATCCACTCACATGTTTTGAACAACTTCTCGTGTAGGTCTAAGCTCTGCAAACAAGCCTATGGTATGTACACCACCAGTCTAATCTGCCCTCATGGATGGAAATGGACTGGTAGTAATGTGGTTATAAATGAAAGTGAGGCTTTCACATTTTTGTTTTCATTGTATATTAAGCATGGTTTGAACATTTTTACAAAAAGTGTTTTCATTTATTTCTCATAAAATTATATGTATGCATACACATATGTACATATATAATAAACCTTCTCCACAAATGTTATTTTTATGAGAACTCTATTGAATCCATAACTGACACTGCTTCATTTTTTCTCTTCAGCAGAAGCCCAATTAATAAACTTAGCAATCCAAACTAACGTAAATTGTTTGCATACACATAAGTGTGTGTGTGTGTGTGTGTGTGTGTGTGTGTGTGAAAGAGCGAGAGAGAATACAAATGGGTCTTTGTTATTATTTTATAAAGCTTAACTTATCAAAATACTGCTTGGTGGAAAAAAGTTAAATTTGATATAGACCTCTTCTTGAACCAAAATAAACAAATGCAAATATATAAATATCCAATCTTTGACTGTAATGGCTACTCAAATACGTTAGATTTCTATTTCTTCCACTCTTTTGGTTTCTCAGAAATCATATATTAATGGTATTCTCCTAGAGTAATTTCTCAATCTTCATAGTCTAATTTGTTAGGGACTCAAAAGGAAGATATTTCAAGCCTATTAGGAATCGGGGATGATGACAAAGAAACCTAAACTTGGTAGTAGATGGAGCCTCAAATCAAATTGTGTGTATAGACTTTCTTTCCTTCTGTTCTGAGCTAGTGTCATGCAGAAGAATAGGTAGCATGAAAACCAGATCATTAAATTCAGAGAATGTGGCCTGTATAAAGAAAACCCAAAAGAGGAAACATAGCTAAAGACACATTCTCATAAAAGAGCTAAATTTTAATTATTTAGCTTCCTCTTGACATCTATGGAAATAGGAATTGGGTGAAAATGGAAGGATGTGATACAGTATCAGAATTCCCATTCCACCTTCCTCCTGGTTGACCTGGCCTGATATTTTAACATCCTAGGTTGCAGGAGAAATTTCAAGGGATTATCTAGAGTGGTAACAAAACAGTGGTGTACATTTTTCTAAGGAACTGTCTACAGGTGTGCCCCTTTCTGGGTTGGATTGAACACTGGCCTTTTCCAAGGTACAAGATGAGCAACTTTGCTTTTTTTGCAGTTCTGTATGGCTTGATGACTCTCAATCTCTGACCCTCCACCCTCTCTGTGCTGATCAATGTCTGTGCTCCTTGAAGGTCAGGGCTTCTGCAGACTGCCTGGATTCAGGTCTCCGTGTCAGAGCCTGTTATCTGCTGCAGAGCCCCTAATGCCATTAGCAAGAAAATGAAAGAAGCTTCCAAACAACCTTCAGATCGATGCTAACGTTATAACTTCTAACAGCTGCTGCTCAGCTTCTTTATTTGTTAAGACCTCCTCCTGTGTGGAACTTCCTTGACTCAAGTTTAATTCTGTCAATTTGACAAAGATGTTTTGAGCAGATGTTTTGTATCTAGGCCTGGGCAAGGTCTTGGAAAATTGAAACACATAGGATAGGGTGAGTCTTTTCCCTCAAGGTAATAAGCATCCCATTGGAAAGAGAAATTGCCAAGCATTGGGTATGGTCAAGGTAATTTGGATAATAAAATGTAAATTGGGAAGGTGGTCTGAGGAGGGATATTTCTGCTGGTACTGCTGGAAGAAAGGATTTAAGAAAGTGGAGAGGAGAGGAAGTGTCTTCTATGTTGAAGTAATAGCCTGTGGAACACAGGATTATTATTACTCAGGCCTATGATACAAATTATAGCACTTTGCATTGCATTGAATTTCCAGCTCCTTTCTATCAAATCCTCAGCACAGGAACAACATAAAATCTCCCCCAGAGGAACTCTATTTCTACTTGAAGGTACTTCAATTTCTTGCAGTGAAGGGAGGAAGGAGAAACTAGTAAAAAGAAATCTCTAATGGTTGTTTCCTTTGTTTTAGGAAAAACAGAGTAATGGAAATACACTCCTCTTCCATCTGGCTCCTGATGTTCTAAAATGGAATCTCTCCTGCATTAATATATAAAATCAGTAGGCAGAGATTTTAGCAGTCTAGCAGCCCTTCTTCACACTGCCAGGAAAACAGTTCTGGAATCATGTCTGCCTAACCTCCTCTTGAGAGTCATGACTGATGCCTTGAAGGTCTGGGGACCCTGAGAACACTTCTGGGAGAAAATCAAAATGCTTAGTTGCTCATTCAAAACTCTCAACAAACTGGGCCATCCTCTTATTTCTCCAATCTCGATTTCTTTCCCTGTTCTATTACTGACATACTCATCTTCAAAATATCTTTTGTACATACTTTATTTGCTCACCAAAAATTTATTTCCCTACCTTGAAGGCTCTTTCTAAATGTCGTTGTTTTATTTTATTTTTTTTCTCTTTATGCCTACCCTTTTTATCATAGCCCAGTTCAATCTAGCCTTGCTCTACCAAGACTTTGCTAGCAGCTCCCATGCACAATGAACTCTCATTTCCCTGAAATTCTGCATTCCGGACCTTTTGAACCATTTATTTGGTATTTATCTAGTACCTTCTGGAATTTCTCATTTTGTGGCTTGCACTCAGATTTAATTGTCTGTGTATGAATATTCTTCTACTTGTGTTAACCTAGTTTCTCTTATTAGAACATAAATTTTTATGTATGGAGCATTTATTTTTATCCTATGTAAACATATTACTTTGCTCCACCAGTCTCTATTGAATTAATAATAGTCTAAGAAACTCAGAGGCAAGCACATCTTTTGCTAAAGTAAAGGATTTCCTTGGTAAACAAAAATGAATTTTGTATATCCTGCTTCTTTTAGATAACCTAGACTACTATGGACGTGATTTTTCTGGAATCTATGCAAGTTTTTTTATGTCTTATAGGACCCTATGCTCACCCGATTTGCTTTCTACTCTTCCACTCCTGCGTTTCAAACTTCTGTTTTTCCTCATTATCTCTCTATCCTGGACCTTCACTATTCTCTACCTATACTAATTCCCAAGGTAATTTAAACGGGTCTCACGTCTTTAAGTACAATCCTTCCATGCTAATTTTCAGCTTTACATTTTGAAAACAGACTTCACCTATGAACTTTAGGAACTATACATCTGCAAATGGCTATTGAGTAAATATGTACAATTTAACATGTTCAAAATCTAATTCTAATTCAAACACTCGCATAACCTGCTTCTTTTCACCCTTCCCAATCTCAGACTTACTCCTGTTATTGATACCAAAAGCACTAAAGTCATTTTAAAAAATTAAATGTTTTATCATGAGAGATATCAAACATACATAAACAGAATAATAAAATGAACCACCTTGTAATCATCACCCAGCTTCAAGGACTATCTAAGTTTTGTCCTTCTTATTTCATATATAATTTTTCCCATCCCCACCTGATTATTTTTATACTTTTATTTTCTAGGTAAAATTGATGTACACTGAAAAACAAAAATTGTAAGTGTACAATTTTCAATGAATAGATATCTGTGTAAACAACACTCCAATGAAGATTAATAATATTTATCAACATAGAAAGTTCCCTCATGTCCTTTCACAATCAATTCCTTTCTAAAAGAAGTTCCTCTTTTAATGAATGAATGTTTGGTAGAATCCTCTAGAGAAATGATGGGACTTGGATTTCTGTGTGTGTCTGTATAGCTTTTTGCTAAAAATTTCATTTTCTTTGATAAATAAGGGAAATTCAAATTTTCTACTTTATCTCATGTCAGTTTTGGTAGGTTGTTTTTAATAGTTTTTTTTTTTAAGTTTTTTAATGTCATCTGAACCATCAAGTTTGTTGGCATAATGTCATTCAAATATTTTGCCATTTTCATTTTGATGTCTCTAAGATTTGTTAGTGATAATTCTTGATACTAGAAACTTTTCTTTTTTTCTCCTAATCTGTTTTGCCAGGAATTCATTGATTTTATTGATCCTTTCAAAAAATTGCTTTAGTTTTGCTAATTTTATCTATTTTTGTCTGTTTTTGTCCTTAGATTCCTATCTTTATCTTGTTTTCTTTCTTATATTTATACTTTGAAATTAAGCTGGTTTTTATTTACTTCCTTTTCATATACTCCCTTAGTTATAAATTTGAAATTTAGATAATTGATTTTAAGTCCTTCTCATTTCTCTAACAAGAAAAACAGTTGCATTCTATAAATGTTGATACATTTTATTTTCATTACCATTCATCTTGAAAAAAATTTCCAATATTCCTTTTTATCTCTTCTTTTTTTTTTTCTCAGCCTTCTGATACTTACTGGAACTTGTTTTATTGCTCAATGTGTGATGTATCTTGTTGAATATTTTGTAACCTTGAAAAGAATGTATATTCTTTACTTGTCCGGTTTAGTGTTTTATAAATATCAATTAAATTAAGATCCATGATAGTGTTTAGCTTCTATGTACCTTCACTGATATCTTGTCTAGTTCTATTATTTAATAAGAGATAGACATTAAAATTTTCAGCTACAATTATGGATTTTTAATTTCTCCTTATAATTTTTAGTTTTTCATTTAACTCTTCTATTGGCCTTTTAAGTATACCATTTTGCATTGATTTTTAAGATTTTATTTATTTATTTGAGAGAGAGAGAATGAGAGAGAGAGCATGAGATGGGGGAGGGTCAGAGGGAGAAGCAGACTCCCTGCTGAGCAGGGAGCCCGATGTGGGACTCGATCCCGGGACTCCAGGATCATGACCTGAGCCGAAGGCAGTCGCTTAACCAACTGAGCCACCCAGGCGCCCTGCATTGATTTTTAATAGAATCTCTTGGGATTACACTATGATGATGTTCTTGACACTCTTTCTTTCATACCTCAACATGTTTTCTTGACTCGTCATCAAATCCTGTTGACCATATTTTCAAAATAAATCAAGATTTTTACTTCATTAAACCATCTCTACTGTAGCCACCTCAATTTATGTCATCATGCTCTTTCACTTTCATTATTATAAGAACCCCCAAGATTATTCATTTGTGTCCATTGTTACTCCAAACATGTCTCCATTCTTAGTCTTCCAAACACAATAGCCAGATCTTCCTCAACTGCAAGTAAGATCATATCACTCCTCTATACTCAGTATAAAAGCAAATGTCCTACCATGACATGCAAAGCCAATATGGTCTGCTCCATCTTCATCCAGTTACCCCTTTGTTGTTCATCTTTATTACTTCTTTCCTATTCATTTTAATATGAATAAAAGGAATCCTAGCTTCTTCTTTAACATATCAATTATGCTTCTACTTCAGGGTCTGTTATTTGTTATTTCCTCTGCCTGGAACACACCAGGATTCTTGTGGATACTTTGCTTCCTCAGATTTTTACTAAAATGTCATCTTCTCAGTGAGTTTTTCTCTGACAACCCTTTCTAAAATTGCTGCTCCTCTTATTCAATCATCTTCCATCCTTCTTTCTGGCTTTAGTTTTCTCCTCAGCCCTTAATAACTATTTAATGTGATACTTATTTTACTTATTCATTTATTATGGACTTCATTCCCTTTCTCCACCCCTGCTAGATTGTAAGCTTTATGAGAGCAGAGATTTTGTTGATTTTGCTTAATGATCTATCCCCAGTGCCTAGACTAATGTCTGATATTTTGCTAATGATACAACTTGAGGGCCAGATAATCTTCCCAGGTAAGGATATTTCTTTTTTTTTTTTTTTAAAGATTTTATTTATTTATTTGACAGAGAGAGACACAGCGAGAGAGGGAACACAAGCAGGGGGAGTGGGAGAGGGAGAAGCAGGCTCCCCGCAGAGCAGGGAGCCCGATGCGGGACTCGATCCCAGGACCGTGGGATCAGGACCTGAGCCGAAGGCAGACGCTTAACGACTGAGCCACCCAGGCGCCCCAGGATATTTCTTTTGTACTTTTCAGTGGTCCTGATTTAATAATATTTTAATCTTCCTTGATAAATGGTGAGCTAATCTTACCTTGAGTACCTTTAAGTGAAGGTGATTTTGCTTCTTCCCAGGATACCTTGTTTCCAGAGCCCTAACTGTTTTAATAGTTATAAAGTTTTTCCTAATAATTAACCTAAATTCTCCCTCTGTTGAAACAGAAGCCCCATTAGCTCCTACTCTGTCCTTGTTGACTAATGAGAATAATTGGTCTCTGTCCTTTTTATAGACTCACCCTTCTATATTTGTGGATATCCACTGTGCCTCCCCTCAGCCGTTGGTCAAGGAAGTGTGTCAGCAGGATGGCCACAAGGGGACCAGCCAGGCCCAGAGCAGGCATCAGCAGTTCATCTCCCCACAACAGAAATGAATGCAAATTGTTTTAAATAGACAGTGAGATTATGTGTTAAAGGGGTCTCCTAACTGGGGTTGGATTCAGGTCTTGTATTGACAAGTAGACAGTTTGAAGACACTTAAGACTTGTGAGCAACTACAGAGCTCACTTGAAGCTTCATTTTTATAGACAATTAAGATTATAACAAAGCGTTTCCTAGATGTCCTTCTCCTTTCTTCAAAAAGTTATTTTCTAGGTGTCAATCTTTATAGATGCTTTTGTAACATTTCACACTGTATTTAGTCTCCCTGTTGTAAGTTTTCTAAAGTATCCTGTGTTTACCAGAATTTTATGAAATGTTCTTTATTTGAGTTTACATTTCTCATTTTCTTAAATTTACTATTTACCTTTTGGGTCTATATAATAATATAATTTCTGAATCCAATTACTTATAATTTTTCACCAAATTGCATCCTCATTTTCACCATGAAGTCATCCATTTATTTATAAGTATAGCCAAAGATAATACAAACAAAACAATTTCACTTAATTATTTGAATCATCAAAAAACCCTGATTCACAGTTGGGAGACCTGAGTTAAAATTCCACCCCTTTCAATTAAAGCTATGTGGCCCTTGGGAAAATTCCTGTGAGTTTCTGAGCTCTAGTTGCCTCATGTTTAAATAAGGTTTTAGGCCAGATTAACTCTAAGCTTCCTTTTGGTCCTTCTGTAAGGGAAAACAAGTAAAAAAATCTTATTACCATAATGTTTAAGTTTATTAGCCATGCATTTAATGTTAATTAACAAGATCAGTGGAGAGCTGTTGTGGACCAGAGCTCATAATAGTGCAGACTAGAACGTATCCCATCAAAAAACTGTGGGTAGGGGCACCTGGGTGGCTCATTTGGTTGAGTGCCAACTCTTGGTTTTGGCTCAGGTCATGATCTCATGGGTCATGAGATCGAGCCGCATGTTGGGCTCTGAGCTGAGCAGGGAGTCTCCTTAAGATTCTCTGCCCCACCACGCAAGTGTGCGCATGCTCTCTCTCTCTCTCTCTCTCAAAACAAATAAATAAATCTTAAAAACAAAACAAAACTGTGGATAAAAACAAATTTATAGTAACCTTTTGTCCCTTCCAAGATGACAACCAGACAATTTTTATTATGTGCTAATGGGATATGTATTGAGAAACTTTTGATATTTCTTTGGTGCTCTCTGTTGCAAGGTTTTGTCTTAAAGTAGCCAGTGAACAAGCAGCTTGTGTTTAATCTCAGGTCAAGATTTCCAGCCCTGTCAAGTATGTGATGGGGGAAACTTCAGAGTTACAGCTGCTTATCAGTCATGACTTATCACGCAAGATTAACACCATTGACTAAGACGAAGCTGGTGACATGTTATGAAAACTTACTGATGGTGCTCACAGTAAATCAAAAGTCACAGCTGGTCCACCTGTTTGAGTCCTGTTTTCTGTTGCTTCAACACTTGTCTATATCATTTTAGAGAAGGCCAAACTGCCAGCCATGTCATCTCACTGCATAACACAGAGGGAGGAAATTAGGATTAGACATGAAGATGGCTGAAAGTCTTCACACTCCACAAGGTAAAAGGCTACCTGATAGCAACTGAGATGGAGGAGGATTTAGAAAGAGCAAGTGTGGGTAAGGAAGATGAAAAGTTTAGTTTTGGACATTTTGAATTTGAGATGCCTTTTAGACATCCATGTGGAAACACCTGGAAGGCAGTTAAATATTTGAGATGGGAGTTTAGAAGGGAGATCTGTAATAAAATATTTCCCAAGCGCTGTCTTCATCCAATTTTAAAGTGCTGGCTAAAAATTCTCAAATTTGCTTTGTAGGCACTTTATTAAACCTCCACTCCAACTACTTCCCTTATCAAGTTGTAACACTTCTGGGATACAACACACACCTTTCCAACCTCAGGAAGTCCCCAGACAGGTACTACCCAGGGACTGTCCCCTCTTTCTTGGGCCCAGAGAATCATTCGAAGTACCCAATCACCAGGAAGCTCAGGAAACCTAACTAATCCTGTCATATTTTCTATAAATAAGCCGCCTCCAGCTTCAGCTTGTTGTTACCTTATCCTCAATTGCAAGGCCCTGTGTGGCCCCACATGGCAACCCTTTCTTATTTGGATCTGTAAAAAACAAACGGTTATGCCTTTTATCTATCCAAGGGTTTTTGTTTTGTTTCCCACTGTCAAAAGAATCTCGAAATCTTATAAAACAAGGTTGAAACTGGAAATATAAATGTGGAAATCTCTCATACCAAAAACTGTATCTGGTACACTGTAGGAGATAATTGGAAAGCATTAACAGCTTCATCTTTAGTGTGGCAGCGTTGCAGTGATTCAGCCCTGGATAGCTGGACGGTTGATATCACTTGAATCTTCCACTTAAGAGGCATATCCTGGCCTCATGAAATGCACACCAGCTTTTGGGGACCTCAAGGTGACTACCGACATCATTGCTGTTTCATCCCTGCTGGTTCTCCTGCCACAGGGGACATCGTGATGGGAAAATCATAGGATTTGCTAACATGACTGATAAGGATCAGGAGATCAAGTTGTAGATCTCAGTGTATTTAAAGAAATACCAACCAGGCTCTAGCAAAGGAAATCAATTCCAAAACATGTAGCAGATGGACCGATAACCACAGGTAGAGCCCCTTGGTAAAATATTAACTGACTTGACTTGGGTATACATAAAGATCTGGTGCCTTTGAACAGAGGGTGATCAAAAGGAAAGTTTTAGAAGCAGGAGAGTTCCAGTAGTATATCCTACAAAAGGCTTAGGCAAGGGGAAAAGAGTTATGTTCCAGAGATAACCCCCTACTACACACACACACACACACACACACACACAAATCTTACTCCCACATACATCATACTTACACCAGTCTCATCTCTGGCTTTTGCTTTCTTGCTCTAATTGAGAGATACAGAAAACCTTCCAAAAGTTAGCCCCTTTCAGCCCAGTGAGCTGTTGACCACTAAGCTCCGTAGGGATTGTTGTAAGGTGGCCTACTTGTCTTCATTATACCCCCCAAAATGGAATATATTGAGGCTTCTATTTAGATTAATATATGGCTCTGCTATTGATTAATTTACCCACTGTCTTTTTTGTTCACTTATTTTTTTTTCTATGCTATTTCTGGAATAATTCGTACTATCATCTAATTGATGGACATATCCTACTACTAGTAAACCTTCCTCTTTCTTCTATGCTTATTCATATGTTGTCAATCATTTGAAACCAAACTCACCATACTTCTTCCATAGCACTTCTTTGACTATACTGGCATGATCTGACTTTTATTGACTTTGAACTTAAATAGCAGAGATATTCCCTAGCCTTATCCAAGGAGAGAATCTAAGGAAAAGGCAACATAATATAGGCTTTGCCCATAGGGCATTTACAGGCTAGGTTGGAAGTTAAGAATAACTAAAATGGATTATGAGAGTCTGGGTGACTTGACGGGACTCCTAGACAATATATATTTGGGTTTCATCATCTTCCAATTTTTAGATCTGATTCTGGCTTTCAAGAAGTGGCTGTGTCCAACCTTTGGTCAGTGTATGATAAAAGATGATCATGTGCTGTAATTTCATTTAGATATTGAACGTCGGTGGAATCTCATATCACAAAATAGCTTCCTTGGCAGGGAGTCTTCCCATACACTCTCCCCTATCTCTGGGGTCTCCTAAGATGAGAAGCCCATGCAGAATGGCATTTCCATTCTTGCTCATGCCCTTCTGGGGCCTCCTATGTTTTCTCCTATTTCCCTGCCTTTTCTTCACTTTGCCTTTCTTTTCTCTTTGTCTCTTTTGCCTTTGTTCTCTTTCTCTGAGGACCCTTCTGCCTGACTCTGATTTCCTTTGACTTTCTGAGTTTAATTTTCATTTTCTGAAACTCATTCATCCCCTAATAGTTCATATATGAATATTGGGGCTGGGGCAGAAAAAAAAAAATCCCATCAAGACTTGTTAAATAAAGAGGCTGTGTTGCCTCCCAATGTCCCCACTTGCCTTAGAAAGTTGCATTCTTTGGCAGTCCTGTGACTAAGGGGAGATAACATTCAAGAGGGAGAATGAGCCATTTCCCATCAATACCACTCCTTCCCACCTGCACTGGGACGTCATTGGGATAAGGGGATTGAACAGACCCATTGACATTTCAGATGTTGCTTCTGTACGTTCACAGCATTTGGACAGGGAAACCCAAAACACTTCATTTTAAATTCTGCCTCTACATTTCTGGCTTAATTTTTAGTCAAAGTATCAGCTTAATCTCAGGATTTTAGGGATGCCATGATAAAGCTTTCCTCAATGTATAACTGTGTTCTCTATTTAATCATGTATGGCTGGAACTTTTCAGGATAGGACACACTTTAATTCCTCAATTACAGAAGAGATTTGAGCAACCATGCCTGGAGGAGCAAAGACACTGTCATGAATCTGTAGTATAAAACAATGTCTTGCATTTAAAATCCTTTCTAAGAAAACTTTGAAAGATTAGGGATAAGAATTTCTGAGGAAGGTACCTTAAAGAAAAAAGAGGGAAAATGGATTTGGTGAAAAAACACCACAAATTTTGTAAAAGAAAGTCTTGTCTTCACAAATTTGCTAAATACAGGGCTTAAAAACCACAGTGTTCTTACATATTATGAAACTGAGATATATTTTACAGAAAATTCAATCAAAAGTATTCTTGTGGGCAATTAAACACATATACATCCCCACATATAATTTTTCACTCACACACACTTGCACAAAAACACACACATATACATTGAGTAACATATGCACACACAGGGAAACAGACACTCAGATTTAGGATGAACTGTCAGAGGACAGGGTAGTGCTCATTAATCTTTGTTTGGCAAGATTAGTGACAGGACTATATTTCATTTTATAAGCAATTACTTTTTATTTTGTTGGAAAAAGAAATTGTTATAAAAACCTCCAGTTCTTTAATCTCTTTCTTTATGACTTTCACTAACTATTTCTAGTTGACATAAAAAAAACACTTGGTTCTTCCTCCCATTAGATAAAGAAATACCAACCAGGCTCTAGCAAAGGAAATCAATTCCAAAACATGTAGCAGATGGACCGATAACCACAGGTAGAGCCCCTTGGTAAAATATTAACTGACTTGACTTGGGTATACATAAAGATCTGGTGCTTTTGAACAGAGGGTGATCAAAAGGAAAGTTTTAGAAGCAGGAGAGTTCCAGTAGTATATCCCACAAAAGGCTTAAGCAAGGGGAAAAGAGTTATGTTCCAGAGATAACCCCCTATTTAATTTTTTGAAAGAAAACCATCATGTTTCTCCTAATGTTTTTCTGTTTGGTCTAATATATTTTGCTCTTCTAGCTGTAAATATTAATAACAGATCTCTAGGATGAGGCAAAATTCACTGTATAGATGACGAACAATATGACAATGAGTTAAGATCTGATTTGTAGTAAAAAGAAGTTTTCTATTTTATGGCATATGAATATTATCTAAGAATTTCTTTGTCCATGACTTATCTTTTTACATTTCTACCCTCTGCTCAGAGTTTTATGGGGGTATTAAATATTTAGCTAAGACCTGTATCTCATTTTGTGCTTGATTTTACTACAACTTTCCATCTGATTCTCTCTACTGGGTGAACAGGTACATCTAATAGTTACCATTATGGAATCCCTCCTGTGTCTCTAGCTAGGACATCCATTCTGACTTCTCTGGCTCTCCCTCATCAAGCCTGTTCAGAACTTAGCCCAAGTCTCACAATAAACCTACTGGATATTAAACTATATTCCACCATTAAACAAATAAAATATGAAGCAAATGAGTAAAGAATCTAACTCAAGAAGCTAAGAAGGGAAATACAAAAAAAAAATAGATAAAAAATCAATTAAATGAAAAAAAAACATTCAAATGGAATACAAGAAGACAGTAACAATAAGCAAAACTAAAAATCCTGTCTTGACAAGCAATCAAATGAAAGAAATATGCTCAACATTGTATGTTAAGGAATTGCAAATCAAGACAGTGAGATATGATTACACATCTACTATAATGGCTAAAATCCGTAACACTGACAACACCAAATGCTGGCTCGGAACTCTCATTCATTACTGGTGGGAATGCAAAATGGTGCACCCACTTTGGAAGACAGTTTGGTGGTTTTTTACAAAGACAAACGTAGTCTTACCATATGATCCAGCAGTTGCCCTCCTTTATTTACCTAAACTATTTACCTCCTAAACTATTTACCTCCTTTATTTACCTTTTCCACAGAAAAACCTGGACATGAATCTTTATAGTAGCTTTATTTATAATTGTCCAAAATTTAAAACAACTAAGTTACAATAAAATACTATTCAGTGATTTAAAAAAATGACCTATCAAGCTACAAAAAGACATGAAGAGATTTAAGTGCATATTGCTAAGTTAAAAAAAGCCAGTTTGAAAAGGCTACATAGTGTATGATTCCAGCTATACGACACTGAGGATAAACAAATCTACAAAGAGAGTAAAAAAGATCTTTGATGCCAGGGGTTTGAGAGTGGGAAGGAGGGATGAAGATGGCAGGGGATTTGGGGGGGAAGTGAAATTTTTCTGTATGACACTGGAATGATGGATATGACATTATAATTGTCATATGTATTGACATAATACATATTCATTGCCATATATACAACATTAAACATTGGTTAAAACCCATAAAGTTGTACAACAGAAGAGTAAACCTATGGACTTTAGGTAATAATAATATGTAATATATCAATATTTGTTCATCAATTGTAACAAATGTACCATATTAATACAAAATGTTAATAATGGGAGATTGCATGGTAGTAGAGGGCACTTTGTTCTTTCTGCTTAATTTTTCTGTCAACCTAAAATTGCTCTAAAATATAAAGTCTGTTTATTTTTAAAATCCTGTTTCGAAAAAAGTATAATAAATATATTTCTGTTAAGCCTAAGAAAAATCATGTGAAAGTCATGAAGATAATTTTAAATATTAAAATGAGACACAACTGAAGATATACAAATGACCAATTTTTAATCGTTTTGTGTAACAACTTAGATGAAATAAATGATTTCCACCAAAATAAAAACAACTCAAGAAGGTATATAAAATTGAATAAAATAAAAACTTTTAGAGATATTTGCACACAATCTAAATACTTTTTCTTCAAAAAAACAAAAAGCTTAGATAATTTTTTTTTTTAAAGATTTTATTTATTTATTTGACAGAGAGAGACACAGTGAGAGAGGAGCACAGGCAGGGGGAGAGGAGAGGGGAGAGGCAGGCTTCCCGCCGAGCGGGGAGCCCGATGCGGGGCTCTATCCCAGAACACTGGGATCCTGACCTGAGCTGAAGGCAGGCGCTTAACGACTGAGCCACCCAGGCGCCCCGCTTAGGTAAATAAAGGAGGTAAATAGCTTAGGAGGTAAATAGTTTAGGTAAATAAAGGAGGGCAACTGCTGGATCATATGGTAAGACTACGTTTGTCTTTTAAAAATTTTTAAAGTAAATTTTACCAACCTTGAAGGAGCAAATAATTGCTCTCTAAATACTCAATAGTTCAGAGATTTAAAATCAGGGAAATCCACATAACTTATTTTGAACTTTAATAATTTTTAATTTTAATAAATTTTACCTAAGTGAGACTTCAAAAGTGTTCTCATTAAATTCAGGAACAAGGCAAGAAATGTTTGTATTCAAAATCATACTTGAATTCAACAAATTTGTAAAAGCATTAGAAAAACAAACAAAAATGTATAAAGTTGGAAAGAAAGTTTAGAAAATTACACAACTGCTAATTTATATGATTCCTTCATGAAAAGAAAATTGTCAGTCTAAAATTATCATTGAGGGCACCTGGATGGCTCAGTTGTTAAGCATCTGCCTTCGGCTCAGGTTATGATCCCAGGGTCCTGGGATCGAGTCCCACATCAGGCTCCCTGCTCAGCAGGAAGCCTGCTTCTCCCTCTCCCACTCCCCCTGCTTGTGTTCCTGCTCTTGCTATCTCTGTCTCTGTCAAATAAATAAATCTTAAAAAAAAAAAATAATAAAATAAAATAATCATTGAGTTTGGGTAGTGTTTTTTTGATGAATTACTAACTAAAATCTAATCTTTTTGCAAGTTTTCAGTCCAAAAGCAAAGAACCTTTGTAACTGTAAAATAAACAAATAAAACCTCAGGCTGAGAACATAAAGAGGTTCTGTTTTGGTAGAGTCTCCAGGTTCCTAACAGGTTAAAAAAACAATCATATCTAGAGGAACAAAATATCAACCTGGGTCTTAAAGAATTCCCACAGAAAAAGCTCAAATTAATATGGAATGGCAGTAGGAAAGAAAATCAGAAAGGATAACGTCGGGCGCCTGGGTGGCTCAGTTGGTTAAGCGACTGCCTTCGGCTCAGGTCATGATCCCGGAGTCCGGGGATCGAGTCCCACATCGGGCTCCCTGCTCGGCGGGGAGTCTGCTTCTCCCTCTAACCCTACCCCCTCTTGTGCTCTCTCGCTCACTCTCTCTCCCTAATAGATAAATTTAAAAAAAAAAAAAAAAAAGAAAGGATAACGTCATGAGTAAGAGTCAGCAGAAAAAACAAACATCAGAATAAGACATTCAAAGATCTCAGATATTGTAATTATAATATACCCAATAAAAAATGAGAATACTGTGATTTCAATAATAAGTGAAATGTTGGGAAAATTATTAGAAATAAAAATATTATAACAATATGATGAAGAAAACCAAACTGAATTTCTAGAAATAAAAGTGCTAGTAAGTGTTGAGTGAAAAATAATAAAAGAATTCAACTGGGAGAACTTCAAGAGAAAGAAACTCTATGGGGAATGATGAAAAGGGAAGACCTGATGGCAAGAAGGAATACTCTAAGACAAATATGATTAAACATGAAGATAAAAACAGAAAATTTAGTCCACACCATAAAAATGATGTATTCCTAGAGAATTTGAAGTCTCTGGTGAATTGTGGGTAATCATAGTAACAGCTAACATCAAACCCAGCCTATTTCCTGATTATATTAACACGAATTAGGAGACCTCCTAATTTTTTGTGGAGAAAAAAACCTCCACAGTCTGAGGAGACAAAGCAGTCACTAGAACAAGACTCAGATATGACACAGATTTTGGAATTATCAGACAGGAAATTTAAAATAGCTAATATGTTAGTATGTTAAAGGCTCTGGTGGAAAAAATATATGATATAGCAGTTTAGATAGATAACTTCAGCAAAATAAATGGAAACTATAATAAAAAAATAAAAATGGTAAATCATTAAAGAAATAGTAAAAAGTGAAGGATACCACTCATGAGCTTATTGGCATATTAAATCAAATTGAAAAAGATTCAGTGAACTTGAAAATAGATCAACAGAAATTATAAATTTCAGTTGTAATAAAAATTAAAAATGATTTTTAAAAAGAACAGAGCATCCAAGAGCTGTTGGACAATATTAACTAATTTAAATTATATCTAATTGGAATTCACTCAAAGAACAAAGAGGGCAGAAAAAATATTTGAAGAAATTATGGCTGAAATTTTTCTAAAATTAATGAGAGATATAAAATTACAGATCCAAGAAGCTTAGAGGACATCAAGCAGGATAAATGCTAGAAAAGAAAAATACCCAAACTCCTAAGGGTATCATATTCAAACTGCTGGAAACTAAAAAAAGACAATCTTGATGGCTCTTGATTGAAAAACAAGCAAATACCAAATAAGAAAATATATTATCTAGAGAGAAACAAGGGATAAAAATAACAGCAGATTTCTCATCAGAAACCATGAAAGTGAGAAGACAAAGGATTGACATATTTAAATGCTGAAAGAAAACAAGTATGTTTCTGTACCCCAAATTCTGTACCTAATGAAAATGTCCCTCAAAAGTGAAAAAGAAATAAATGTTCCTTGAAGGGAGGGCACTGAGAGAGTCAGTAGCCATTAGTTGTACCCTATGAAAAATATTCACTGAAGTTTCTCAGTCATAAGAAACCTGTCATGGGGTTCCTGGATGGCACAGTCAGTTAACTGTCTGACTCTTGATTTTGACTCAGGTCACAATCTCAGGGTTGTGAGATCCAGTCCTGTATGGACTCCATGCTCAGCACAGAGTCTGCTTAAGACTCTCTCCCTCTCCCTCTCCCCCTCCCTGCTCCCATGCTCTCACACTCTTGCTTTCTAAAATAAATAAGTAAATTTAAAAAAAAAAAAAAAGAAAAAAAACATGTTATGTGTTAGAAACTTCTATCCAAATGAAGAAATTAAGATGTCAACATGGTATCAAGGAAGATAGAGTAAGGCATTTCTGATATTTATATTGCTTGGAAGGATAACTGAGCATGTAATAAAAAAAGATTAAGTTTATTGTGTGTTCACAGGATACTTTAAAGTCATATGAATGACATGAGTGTTGGGAAGGAGGAATTGAGAATATAAGGTTACAAGTTTTTTTATGTAACATGTGAAGCTGCTTATTATTGACTGAAAATAGACTCAGATAATTTTAAAATGTATATTTTAAATCCTACGGTGACCAGTAAAAATCTTGAAAATAAGGTATATAAATAATATACCAATAGAGGAGATAAAATGGAATAACTGTTTAAAGAATTTTAATTAAACCCAGAGGAAACATAATAACTATTAAGAAAAACGAAAGCAGCAAAAATGGCAAATATTAATTCAACCCTATCAATAACACTTTATATATATTTTAAACACACTTGTCACAAAACAGAATTTCAGATTAGATAAAAAAGAAAGATTCAACAATATTCTGTCCACAAGATGTCAACTTTAAATATAAAGACATTTACAATTTAAAAGATGGAGATAAGTAAATTATGAAAACACTAATTTTTTTAATTGATTTCACACAAAGTAAACTTCTGAACAGGGAATATTATCAGAGATAAAGTCTAATATTCTATAAGAATGAGGTGAATTTTCCAAAGATACATAATAATCCTATAATCAGTTTTGCTTCATACTAAATGAGGCAAAAAAAAAAAAGTGATAGATCTGAAAAGAGACAAAGAAATCCACAATTTTCATTTGAGGCTCTAAAACTTTCTTGGTAATTCATAGAACAGTAGGTAGAAAATCAGTAAGGACCAGAACAAAACTATATACCAAATTAACCTAATTGACGTTTATAGAATACTCACAAAACAAAAGTAAAATACACATTCTTCTAGACTGCAAATAGAACACGGACCAGGAAAGACCTTATTCTGCACCATAAAACAAACCTTAACAAATTTAGAAGAATAGAAATCAAACAAAATGAAAAAATGGAAATAATTCAAAATATGTTCTTATACCCTAATATAATTAAACTAATAAAAAATAAATAATGAATAAATTTAGATAATTTCCAAATATTTGGAAATTAACAGCAGGTCTGTAAATAATCTATGGGTCAAAGACTGAAGGGGATTAAAAAAAAATACTTTGGCTCAAATCAAAATAAAAATACAGCATATCAAAATTTGTGGGATGCAGTTAAAATAGTGCCAAAAGGGATATTTATAACAGTAAATCCTTATATTAGAAAAGATTGAAGATCTCAAATCAGTAACCTAAGCTTCTACCTTAAGAAATTAAAGAAGAGCAAAACAAATCCAAACCAAGAAAATGGAAGAAAATAATAATGATTGGAGTGAAGATAAATAAAATAGAGAAAAACAACAGAGAAAAGCAAAATGACCAAAACCATTTTTAAGAGATTAGCAACATTTATTTATTTTTTTTTAAGTTTGATAACTAGGAAAAAAAAAATAAAAGACACAAATTACCAATATTAGGAATGAAAGAGGTGATCCCACAAACATTAAAATAAGAAAATATGAGTGACATTATGTCCATGACTTTGAACATTGAATACATGAGTTCCTTGAGTGGCATAAACTATCAATATGAAAGAAATAGAAAATCTGAGTATTTCTGTATTTATTAAAGAAATTGAATTTGTAGTTAAAACTTTCCAAAAAAGATAACTCGAAGCCCAGATGATTTTAACAGTAAATTCTTCTAGATATATTTTTTAAAATATTTTATTTCTTAACCTGAGAGTGACAGAGAATGAGAGAACAAAAGCCGGGTAAGCAGCAGAGGGAGAGGGAGAAGCAGCACCTCCCCCTCCTCCATGCAGGGGCTCAACCCCAGGACCCTGAAATCATGACCTGAGCCAAGAAGGCAGACACTTAACTGACTGAGCCACCCAGGTGCCCCAATTCTTCCAGATATTTAAAGGAGTAATAAAACCTATTTGGTACATAGTCTTCCAGATAATATAAAGAGAATACTTCCCAACTTAAATTTTCAGGCTATTATTAGCCCACACTTAAAATTAGATCAAGAAATTACAAAAAGAGGAACACAGAGCAATGTCCATCATAAACATTGACACAAAGTTGTCAAAATATTTGCAAATAAAATCTATCATAATATAACATGGATAATATGATTCAGCAAATTTCATCCCGGGAATGCATAGTTCGTTCAATATTTGAAAAGCAATCAATTTGGTTTGTCACACAAGTAAATTAAATAATTAAAAAAATATGATCCCAGTAGATGCAGAAAAAATTCAATAAAATTCACCATCCATTTATGATTTAAAACATAGCAAATTAGAAATGGATTGGAACTTTCTGTACCTTACAAAGGGAATCTACAAAAAGTCTTCAGCTAACATCATACTTAATGAAGAAAGACAGACTGCTTTCAGTCAAAGACCAAAACCAAAGGATAAGACGTAAAAGATCAAAACAAATAAAAAACATAAAGACTGGGAAGAAAGAAAAAAGTTTCATATTCATAGATGATGTAGTTTTCTATATAGAAAATCCTAAAGGATCTACATGCTACAATAATAGCAACCACATCATAGCATAATTAAGTGATATTAGTAAGTTTGCCAAATACAAGGTCAATAACCAAAAGTCAATCATCTTCCTATATGCCAGTAATGAATACTTGGAACTTGAAATTTAAAAAATTGCAGTATGGTACCATTTCCCTAAAAGAAGCATTTATATATAAATCTAACAAAGTACATGCAGGCTAAATATGCTGAAAACTACAAAACTCTGTTTAAAAAAGTTAAAGAAGATCTAAATAAATAGAGAGATCTATCATGTTCACTGATTGGAAGATACTGTGAAGATGTTAGTTCTCTTAAATTTGTTCAAAATATCATCAAGATTCTTTTTTGTATTTAGTGGAAAGGCAAAGAAATACCTAGAATAGTAAAAAATAATTCAGAAAAAGAAAGTTGGAGGACCCACATTACATGATTTCAAAACACAATTATTAAGACATTCTGTTTTTGTTGAAAGGATAGACAAAAATCAATGGAATAGAATAGAAAACCATAAAAGACCATTCTTTGACAAATGATCAAAGGTATTTTAATGGAAAAAATATAATCCTTTCAATAAATGGTGTTGTTAGCAATTGAACATTCACAGAAAAAAAACGAACGTATCTTACACATACCTCAGACAAACACACGAAAAAATCCCAACAGATCAGAGACATAAATATAAATTGTATAACACTAATAATTCTAGATGAAAACAGAATTTATGTAACCTTGGGTTTGGTGATGAATTTATTCATATGACACCAAGACATATAAAGATGTTGCTTTAGAAAGACATTGTTAAAGGAATGAAAAAAGCAGAATACACTTTTAAAGCACATACATGTGCTTATATCAAGAACATATAAAGAACTGTTGAAATTCAAAAGTGAGAATATAAGTAATCCAATAAAAAAACTGGGCAAAAGATCTGACCAGACATTTCACCAAAGAAGATAAACATATGGCAAAGACATTTATTAAAAGATGCTCAACATTGGGGGCGGAGCAAGATGGC
>NC_138381.1:31840129-31855160 GCF_054177405.1 Leptonychotes weddellii | reverse complement strand
TAGAGGGGAGGGGGGTGGGAGGATGGGTTGGCCTGGTGGTGGGTATTGAGGAGGGCACGTTCTGCATGGAGCACTGGGTGTTATGCACGAACAATGAATCATGGAACACTTCATCTAGAACTAATGATGTAATGTATGGGGATTAACATAAGAATAAAATAAATAAATAAATAAATAAATAAATAAATAAATAAATAAATAAAGATGCTCAACATCATTAATCATCAAGGAAACAATTTGTAACCACAAGGAGATAATACTATACACCTTCAGAGTAATTGTAATAATATAAAAAATACAGATATACCAAATCCTTGAGCAATAAAAATCTCATTCAATTGCTGGTGACAGTTTGGTAGTTAAATATACATTTATCATGTGACCCAATAATCACATTCCTAGATATTTACTGAAGTGAATTGAATGCTTATGTTCATGCAAAACACTTTATGTTAATGTGTATAACAACTTTATTCACAATTACCAAAAACTGGAAACAATCCAGATGTCCTTCAACAGATTAAGATTTAAACAAATGTGTTACATCCATAAAATTGGATACAACTCAGCAATTAAACAGGACAAACTATTGACTTATGTAACAATATGGATGTATTTTAACTGTGTTTTGTTAGGTGAAATATGACAAATGCATAGAATCCATATTTCATGATTCAATTTACATGACATTCTGGAAAAATGTAAAACTTTAGGATCAGAAAATAGATGTTGTTGCCAGTGGTTGGTAGAGGGGAGACTTTTTTAAAAAAGGATTGTATAAGACATTTTAAGGTGATGGACTGTTTTTAAAAAAATATATCCACCACTGTGGTGGCAGATATATGACTCTAAACATTTGTCAAAATCCACAGAACTGTACATATCAAAGATTGAACTTCATGAAAATTGAAAAAAATTATCTAGATTATCCAGTGATCCTAGGATGAAATGTAGACTGTGACAAATGAATGTAGCTATATTATAAATGTACAGCATAACATAATTGAAATGGGTAGGTGGAGACCTGACCTGAGTAACTTTGAAAAACAATGGTTAAATACTAGAAGGCTAAAAAGAAAAACTCTTTACAAACACTGCATTTTTGTTGGTAACTTTGTTTCTCGCAGGACTATGGGAGCATGACTTAGCAATTCTTAAACTACTTTACATGGATACTATGGTTGAACAAATAACTAAAGTGTAGCTAATGAGGGCAAACTTTCTCACTGCCAGAGTACGAAGCTACAAATAAGCAAGGAAGAAGACTAGAATGAGCTCTGATCCGGAATCAGCTGGGAGATATTAGGGGGTGTGTGTGTGTGTGTGTGTGTGTGTGTGTGTGTGTGTGTATGCATCACATACATGTATGCATATATACACATAAACAGATGGATACCTACATATACAGATACATTCTGAAATAAGCATAGATAAGTGTCTATACATTGCTTAGTGTGTATATACATATATATACACATAATGCATACATATAAATACGTATATCTCTGTATCTCTCTATATAGATATATATACCACCACCCCCAAGAAGCACTGCACACAGCAGCAGCAAGCACACTTAGCACTCTTTTTAAAATAACCTTCCCTGTAAAGGAATCCAGGATTCCTTGGAGAAATGGCTGATTTCACCTCTAGACTATGGAAGATATAGTTGCGCCCAGAGTATTTTGTAATGCCAGAAGGTAAGAAGGTAAGAGGGAAAAAAAGATGGAGGCGTATCAAAAGGACAGGAGCTAACCTGAATGAGCTGCTGAAGGCCAAACAAATAACCCTCTGAACAACAGTAACAATAGCATTGTATATAACCTGAAGTACGAATTAAATAAAAGTATGAGTAGGGACGCCTGGGTGGCTCAGTCGGTTAAGCGTCTGCCTTCAGCTCAGGTCATGATCTCAGGGTCCTGGGATCGAGCCCCGCATCGGGCTTCTTGCTCAGAGGGGAGCATGCTTCTCCCTCTGCCTGCCGCTCCCCCACTCCCCCGCTTGTGCTCCCTTTCTCTGACAAATAAATAAAATCTTAAATAAAGTATGAGTAAATAATAACAAATATATAATAATGTATATAATATGTTTATATATAAATACATTTCTGGATGCATACATGTAGGGAGCAGAATGGACAAGTCTTTTTTTTACAGATTTTTTTTATTTATTTGTCAGAGAGAGAGAGACAGAGCAAGCACAAGCTGGGGGAGCGGAAGGCAGATGGAGAGGGAGAAGCAGACTCCCCACTGAGCAAGGAGCCCGATGTGGGACTTGATCCCAGGACCCTGAGATCATGACCTGAGCTGAAGGTTAAGCATAACCAACTGAGCCACCCAGGTGTCCCTGGACAAATCATTCTTAGAGAATTCCTTACAGGAGCAAGGGAAATAAAACATCACCATTTGAGTACCACAGTAACAACTGCTTCAGGGAAAATCCATTGGTAAAATTAATGGGTGAAATTTTAAGGAAGAACAGGAGAATCGTGTACCTTCAAAATATCTCCCCAATCATATTTATTATTTTATGGGGTGGTTTTAACATGTCCACAGATTATTTGATACTCCTCCCTTTAGGAAGTGGAGTTTAATTTTCCTCTGCTTTGTGTTGGCTGGACTAAGTGATGCATTTTAAATGAATGGTGTTTGGAAGGAGAAAAATTCTAACTTTACAGTGGAGAATTTCACAGTGGCAGACATCACTTTAGCCAAGTGATCAAGTTTAACACCATGAGTGATATCATGTCCGTTTGATGTGATGGGAGGGTATTTCACCTCCTTCGTATTCTTCCTTAATATCCATGACCTATGAGAAACATCAGACAAACTAAAAGTGAGAGATATTCCAAAAGTGTGAAGGTCATGAAAACCAAGGAAAAACTAAGAAATCGTCAAACCAGAGGTTACTAAAGCGACATGATCACTACACACAATGTGGTATCCTATATTGGATCATAAAATAATACATAAAATATCCATAAAAAAGGATATTAGTGTATAAACTGGTGAAATGTGAATAATAATTTACAAATGTTAATTTCTTAGATTTAATAAATATACTCTGGTTAGATAAGATATTAACATTTGTGGGATCTGCGTAGAGAACATATGGGAATTTCTGGACTATCTTTACAAATCTTCTGTAAATCTAAAATTTTTTCAAGATAAAAATAAATAAATTTGAATAATAAATATAATAAAAAAATAAATTTGTATTCTTTCCCTGTTTCTCCCTACTCTGAAATAGTTTTTTGTTAGTAAACCATCTTAGTCTGATCTTTCTTTATAGGAAGATTTTTATCTGCTGATTATTTTCAATGGTTATAGGATAGTTGTTTCCTTTATTTTTTTTTTTGAGTCTGTTTGATGTTTTATTTTTCTGCAAACTGGTCCATCTTCAAGTTTATAAACATAAAAATTTCATTATATTCTTTTATTCACTTTTTAATCCCAACAGTCATTTAAAAGATGGAATATTATTTATTTTATTTATTACTTACAATAATATTATTACTGTTTGCTCTTTTTTTTTTGATCAGTGCCATCAGACATGTCTGTTTTGTTGTCTTTTAAAACACGCACACACACACATTCACACACACAGGTATGTAGCTTTTTGGGCCTTCCCTATTGCAGCATTGTTTTCCATTTAACTTCTGTTTGTTTTTTAAAATTACATCTTTGTACTCTCTTTAGAGATTTTCCTTTTTTTTTTTTTTTAAAGATTTTATTTATTTGACACAGAGAGACACACAGCCAGAGAGGGAACACAAGCAGGGGGAGTGGGAGAGGGAGAAGCAGGCTTCCCGCTGAGCAGGGAGCCCGATGCGGGGTTCTATCCCAGGACCCTGGGATCATGACCTGAGCTGAAGGCAGACGCTTAATGACTGAGCCACCCAGGCACCCCTAGAGATTTTCCTTTTAACATGCATGCTTGTCTTACCATTTTAGCCTTTCTTCCTTTCAAAATAAGCATTTAAGGCTGTACATTTCCATATAAGCACTAATTTGTATTAATAATTGTATCCCACAATTTTAGGATATGAATAAGCTATAAACATTTTCCAGTCTCTATTATTATTCCTTTTTTTTTTTAACCTCTGGATTATTTTAAGTATGTTTCTTAATTTCTAAATGTATATCATCTTTTCTGTTTAGTTTTTTTGTTATTGATTTCAAGTCAATTGCATTTGGCAATGAACGCAATTTTTATTATATCAATCATTCTAAATTTGTTGAAATTTGCTTCACAGCCAAGTATGTGGTTAATGTTTATAAATGTCCCATATATACTTGAGAAGTATGTGTTTTCTGTGGTTGCTGGATGTGCTGATCTATATATACCCATTAGATCAATCTTACCAAAGTATAGTTCAAATACTCTATATACTTTTTGATTGATCTATTAATTACTGAGAATATTGTGTTAAATTTTCCTATCATTATGGAAGACTTTCTTCTACTAGTGTTTTTACTCTTGGTTTCTACATTCATAAATGTTTAGAATTTTTTCCTTCCCTTGCAAATTGATGGTATTTCCATTATGTATGAATCCTTTTACCTCTTTACCTATACATAGATACTGTCTGATAGTGTAACTGACACACTGTATTTTCTTCCTTGAACTTTCTCTTTCTCCTTATAATTTGTGAGTGCCTGTTTTACATATAAATAGATTTTCATTTCATTTGAATAAATACAAATAGACTAAATGTTTTACAGTTTGAATTGAAATAAAATATATATATATATTTACTTTTGTTTCCTGTTTATCTTATAATTTCTATATTATCCTCTCTCGTTGTTAGTATATATTTTTCAAGATTGATTATTTTGCTCCAAATTTTTGGAAATTATGTGCTATAATTATATTCTTTATATATCTCTGATGGAAAATTTTGAAGTTCTTTAGGTCAGAGCCTAAAACTTACAAATATTAGCATCTTCTTTCTTAAAAGTACAAGAACTTTAGCACATTGTATCTCATATCATTGTACTCTCAACACAGATACGATCTAAGTACTATGGTTAAATGTAATAAATTTTATTCTGTATAAAATTATAATTATTTTTGACTTGGCCAATATTTATTTATATTACCCATATATTTACACTTTTTATTTTATTCTTACACTATTTTCTTTTTGTTGTTTAAAATCCCTGAAAAGATAATTGGCTATTTAAAGCAAACATAATAACAATGTATTGGGGTTTATAACTTATGCAAATATAAAAGATATAACAGCACTACAATAAAGGCCAATAAAGAAGAACTAGAAGTATATTACTATAAGGTTTGGACACTGTATGTGAAGTGGTATAATTATCCCTTGAAGGTAAATTTAATAAGTTAAAATTGTGATCTATAGCTCCAAAAGCAAATATTAAAAGAACACACCCAAAAGTTTTACCTAATAAACAAAGAAAAGAGGTAAGATGGAATCATAAATAATACTTATGCAATTCAAAATGATGCATTAAAAGGAGAAATACCGAACACAAGACAGATAAGGCAAACAGAAAACCAATAACAAGATTATAGATTTGAACTCAACTACATCATAATAATAACGTTAAATATAAATGCTCTAAACACCCTAATGAAAACATAGTTGACCACATGGGATTAAAAACAAAACCCAACTACATGCTGTTTGCAAGGAATCTATTTTATTTTATTTTTTTTAAAGATTTTATTTATTTATTTGAGAGAAAGTGCACGTGAAAGAGAGCATGAGCAGTGGGGAGGGGCACAGAGAGAGGGAGAAGCAGACTCCCCATTGAGCAGGGAGCCCCACTTGGGGCTCAATTCCAGGACCTTGGGATCATGGCCTGAGAGGAAGGCAGATGCTTAACCCACTGAGCCACCCAGGTGCCCTGCAAGGAACCTATTTTAATAAAAAACACAAAGAGATTTACAAGTAAAAAGATGGGAAAGGATATATCCCATGCTAACGTGAATTATTTATTTATTTATTTATTTATTTATTTATTTATTTATTTTTAAGATTTTACTTATTCATTTTTTTTTTTTTTAAGGGAGAGAGACAGAAAGAGCACAAGCAGGAGGAGAGGCAGAGGCAGAGGGAGAAGCAGACTCCCCGCTGAGCTGGGAGCCTGACATGGGGCTCCATCCCAGGACCTGCAGCTCATGACCTGAGCTGAAGGCAGATGCTTAACCATTTGAGCCATTCAGGCACCCCTAATGTGAATTCTTTAAACATGAAAGCTACTATCATAATAGTATAGATAAACTTGATTTCAGGGTAAAAATATCACCAAGAACAAAGAGGTTCATTTCACAATAATAAAATGGTCAGTTCAACAAGAGAACACAATAATCATAAACATTTATGAGCCTAGTGAAAGAGCCTCAAAATATGTGTAACAAAAACAGATAGAATTGCAAGTATATAAACAAATTACCAAATTCACAATTATCATAAAAATTTCAGCACCCATCTCTCAATAACTGAATGAATAGATAGAAAACTAGTGTTAATATGGAAGATCTGAACAGTATTATCAATTCCTTCAATATAATTGATATTTATGGAACATTCATCTAACAAAAGGAGAATAGACATCCTTTTCAAGCACACACAGAACATTTATCAAAATAGATCATGTTTGGGGCACAAAAAAATTTTCAATAAATTTAAAGATTGAGTGAATTCAAAAGGACACAAATCATACAAATTATGTTGTATGAACAAAATGGAATTAAATTTGAAGTTAATGAAAGAAATGTCTGGAAAATATGAAAATATTTAGAAAATAAGCATTCTAAGATTATAAAGTATTTTAAACTGAGTGAAAACATTAATTTTTTAAATGCAGCTAAAGCAGTACCTAGAGGAAAATATGTCACTAAATACATTTATTAAAAAATAAGTAAGTTCTTAAATCAATGACCTCAGCTTCCATGAGAAGAAAATTGAAACAGAATAGTAAATTAAAGCCAAAAAAGATAAGGGATAATTATAAAAATAATAAATATCAGAGCTAAAATCAATTAAATGGAAAACAAAACAAAAAGGAAAAAATGTAATCAACAGCTGGTTCTTATAAAAGATTAAAAATGACATATTTAGTCATATTAATAATTTAAAAAAGAAAAAGCAAATTATTAATATCAGAAATGAGAGAAGGAATACTAGAAATTTTACATCAATAAATTCTACAATTTAGAAGAAATGGACAAATTCCCTATAAGACATGAACCGCAAAATGTTACTAAAGAAGAAATATATTATATGAATATATTCAGGCTCAGGTGGCTTTAATGTGAATTATACCAAACTCTTAACTAAGCAATAAAACAAATTCTACACAAATTCTTCCAAATGAGTTTAAAGGAGTTTCCTCAACCTGATAGAATGCATCTACAAAATTCTGCAGCTAACTTCATACTTGATGAAAGACTGATTGCATTTCACTTAAGAAAAGCAGCAAGGCAAGGATGTCCACTTTTACCATTTTTATTCAATGTAATACTTAAGATTTTAGCCAGCACAATTGGCAATTGAAATCCAAATTGAAAAAGAAGAAAACCTTGATTTGCAGATGTCATGATCACCTATTTAGAAAATTTTGTGGAATCGGGCGCCTGGGTGGCTCAGTTGGTTAAGCGACTGCCTTCGGCTCAGGTCATGATCCTGGAGTCCCGGGATCGAGTCCCGCATCGGGTTCCCTGCTCGGCAGGGAGTCTGCTTCTCCCTCTGACCCTCCTCCCTCTCATGCTCTCTGTCTCTCATTCTCTCTGTCTCAAATAAATAAATAAAATCTTAAAAAAAAAAAAAAAGAAAATTTTGTGGAATCTACAAAAAGCCAGTAAGAAGTGAGTTTAGGAAATTTGTGGTACGCAAGATCACTACAAAAATCAACCATATTTCTGTATACTAGCAATGCACAATCAGAAATTAAATAAAAAGTACCATTTACAAAAGCATTATATATGAAATAATGATAAATGCGACAGAAAATTTCCAGAACCTAAACATTGAGAACTACAAGACATTTCTGAGGGAAACTTAAAAAGACCCACCTAAATGGAAAATTACACTCTTTTCTTGGGTCAGAGGACTCAACACTGAGATGTCAATTCTTCCCAAACTATCTATTCAATGAAATTTCAATCAAAGCCTCTTAATTTGGATCTTCTGCCTGTGGAATGGGGGCAAAGCCATGTGAAATTCCCCGAACAAGAGGAGGGAGGGTGAAAAGAAGCAAATCTACAAGGCAACACACAGATTTGAGTCAGGACAGTGTTGTAAAAGGCTTCTAGGTGCATACACAGGATTTATCCTGCAAGTGGAAAACTTATCAAGTGTTCTCAGGTATAAATATTGAAAAGCTTCCTAAAAGGTTAACCCCTTTTCTAGATGTCAAGATGTTCTTTTCAAGATTCAGCTCAAAAGTAAATTGCCTATGAATGGGAAAAAGAGGAGCACAGTCTGACAGAAAACCTTCAAGCACTTTTTTTTGTCTCTTCAATGCTGCATATACATAAGTAGAAGCACTTAGACGTCTCCGTAAAGCCATGCTTACATTACACCCACTTCTGCCTTCAGCTGTGATTTACTCTGAATCCTGCCTCACTTGCTGTATAATGCTCTGTCAGTAACACCTCAGTGAGATCTCCTTAAAGTAAAGCATTCTTGAACCTAGGCTGTTGCTCTGAAAGCTGCCATCTGGTCTAATTCAACTCTATTTTGAGCTCTTGAATCACATGACTTAAATCCACATAAGTGTTGATTGTACATGATTGCCTTTATTGATTCCTGCTTGGACTAAACGTATTTCAGAGTCTTCATCCAACTTTAGCAAGAATTTTTGAATTTCTTTGCTCATTCTCTTCCTCTTGGGTTTCATACTGAATCTTTTCCTCTTCTTTTCTAATTCTGTGTCTACAAAGATATTGAGGAGTGGAGTCATGTGATGATTACCCTGGAAACCTGGTTTCCTCAAACTCTAACATGTCAGAGAACATCTCTCATTGCCCCACCCCCTTCTGAGATCGATCAGCTCCACCTCTTATCTGCCTAACAACTGCCTCATTGCTATCCTGTATCTTAGGATTTCAATTAATGAAATTGACTTTTTCTTTTTTTTTTGTATTTCTGTCAGACATACAGTCTGTCCATTTTTCCTTCATGCTTTTCATGTTTTCCTTTCCTCTTGCCACTCATTTTGCTGCCTTCCTTTCAGTATAGGTTAGCTTCCTACTATAGCTGGATATTTCTATAGCCAGCCTTCTAACTAGACTCTGGATCAATCCCAATGACACTGAATTAGAAACTCCTGGGTGAGCCCCAGGTACCTAATTTCATGAATGTCTTCAGTGATTGTGAATTACAGCCAGTAATACCACTATTCCTACCTTGTATTTTAAAACATTGAATAATTATTTCTTTTGCGATCTCTTTATTAAGGGAAAGAGATTCTTAAAGAGTGAAATTGTCCTTATTCTTTTATTCTTCAGCACCTTACATATGGGAGACGTTCAATAAAGATAGCAGAAACAGATCAAGATAATTTAGGGTCACCTTACCTTAGCACAATTGCTCATGATGCCCCTGCCCGTTCAGCTTCCGTTTATTGAATTGTTCATTCAAGGTCCCCTTCAGAGCCTACTTTCTCATTGCAGTTATCTCTTATTCACACTCTTCTTAGCCATGTCCCTGCAGTGCACATCATCTATGCCAAGCACTCCAGAACTCAACTTAGAAAAATTCTTCATAAATTAGTCTTTTTTTTTTTCAAACTAACTTGGAAGGGTTATAATGTTTTCTTCTTCAGTTTTTACAAAGGTCTCTAAAATTAGCCTGAACATTCAAACAGTGGTTAATAAATATGTGTTGCTTGCTTTCCCAATGCATATGGCTAGGACTTGCATTTAATTCAATATAATGATCATTTTACTGAATACCAGATATATATGCAAAATATTGCTTCAGGTGTTGTGTTAGTATGAGCATGCCCTTTGAAATATTTAGAGGATTCCAGTGCCAAAAACAGATGATGTATAAATTAGCCCCCAAAGGGTTTTATCGTTAAGAAAATTATAGCTACCACTGGGAGTTAATCTGTCTGTCTGCTGGAGAGAGTGTTGCCTTGTACAACATTTGCAAATAAAAAACACTCATGAGAACAAATTCTACTGTGCCTGAGTCTAGAGAGACAGTATATTATTTAGGTTGATTTCCATCCTCCCAGCTCAAAAGGAATCTCCTAACCAATCACTTATGATGGTCCTTGAAGCAATCTTCCATGCTGCCAAAAGAGTTGGCTATTATTTCAAAAACAAACTCTTTGAATAAGGGGTCTTTCTAAAACTTTTAGTAAGATATTAGTATTAAGAAATATTGTGGTGCTGGGTGGCTCAGTCGGTTAAGTGTCTGCCTTCGGCTCAGGTCATGATTTCAGGTTCCTGGGATCAAGCCCCACATCAGGCTCCCTGCTCAGTGGGGAGCCTGCTTCTCCTGCTCCCTCTGCCTCTCCCTCCCTGCCCCGCTCGTGCTCTCGCTCTCTCGCTCTTTCTTTCTCTCACTCAAATAAATAAATAAAATCTTAAAAAAAAAGAAATATTGACATGACACTGAGGAGAATAGGAACTTAGTCATGATTTTGCTACTCACTATGTGACATTTCACTGAATGGCACTGGTTTAAGTTGCCTCATCTGAAATGGAAGGGTAAAGTGTGAAGTATATGACCAGGTACAGATGCTAGTGCTCTAGTCCTCCCTCTCTTATTCAGGTTACACCTCTCATTACACCTATGGGCATGTCATCCAGACCGGAGAAAATATGTCCTTTGGCTATTTCCAGGAACCACTAAGAGTCTCCCTTTGGGGAGGTTTGGGGGTCACAGGAGTAGTGATGAAAGGTCAGAGGTATTGGTGTCCATGGTTTCACCTTTATGGAGGAATCAGTAGCAGAGTGACAATGGTAAACAGAGGTAGAGGTAAAGGTTTCTTTCTTTTTTTTTTTAATCTTACAAACATTCATTGTCCAAAACAAGTAAGCCAAAGAGAGCCCATAAGATATGATTTCATTTAGGGCGCCTGGGTGGCTCAGATGGTTGAGCGTCTGCCTTCGGCTCAGGTCATGATCCCAGAGTCCTGGGATCGAGTCCCGCATCGGGCTCCCTGCTCGGCGGGGAGTCTGCTTCTCCCTCTGCCTCTCTCTCTCTGTCTCTCATGAATAAATAAATAAAAATCTTTAAAAAAAAAAAGATATGATTTCATTTATATAAAGGTACAAAACAGGAAAATTTAAGCTACATGTTGGAGATTTATACACTGTAAGGAAAGCTATCAGGAAAGGCCAGTAAGTGATGTCCTAAAACATACAGTATTGGGGTCTCTCTTGTGTGAAGCCACATAAGATGCAAATAGTGCTGAGTGACATCCTTCTGGCCGTTCAGGATCAGGATGGTATGTGTGTCTCTGGCCTTGTGGGAAGGTCTGGGGGAAAGGCTGTTGCCATGAATGTGTTGGACTCACTGCTTGTGCCTGTGCAGGACAAGGACCATGGAGGCAGTCTCAATTTTCCAGGAAAATGGGAATCATGATATCTGAAAATAGTAGTATCTAGGGTCATTGTAAGGTTGAAAGAGGACAATAAAGTGGCTCTGGCTTGTGCATGCTTTGAAAGTTCAGGTGTCCTTACAGCTTACTTATGGATAGAAAATGAATGATAATGATTAGATAGATAGATATGATGGGAAAGACAGTGCTGGTGTTTAAGAGTTTGGAAATGTGTCATTCAGTGATCTTTGAGGTTTTCCTGTTATCCCACATACTAGCTGTGTGCTCTTACTGTCACTTCATATTTATGATCCTCAGTTTCCTATATTCTATAATGCCAGTACTTCGAGGGAAAAATGTAATGATCAACTGTGAAATGTGAGTATAAATTGTAAAGCACTAAGCATTTAGAAATAAGGTTTAAAATATAAATACCACAAAGATAGCAAAAAATAAATTTCATATTAAAGTACAAAGTACTTATATTGCAATACATTTCCTAAGAACAGATTTTTATAAATAAATGTTACACTTTTACCTTAACCGTATTAGTAGCTCTGTGTGTGTGTGTGTGTGACATAGATGGATAGATGGTGGGGTATCGAACTATAACAATGTCAGAGGTGAATCCCTCCCTAATCCCTGTAATATATCTATAAAACTTGTTTCAAAGTATGTGTACATACACACATTCACTCACAGGCACACTCACACACATCTGTCAGGCAATCTTATTTAAAACATGCTTAATGGACAATATTTATGCAGTGAATTCTCATTTTCTTTTTAAATTCCTTATAATTTCGTGAGATTTATCTATGGTGATATCTGTAGCTATAGCTCATTCTTTGTCAGTGCTATACTACAGTATGTGTGCAGTATATGCTATAGTGTTGTATGAAAATATCATACTTTTCTATTGATACACTTTCAAATTTTCCAAAATTTCACTGTTATTAGAATTGCTGCTAAGAATGTCCATAGTAGCCAAACTATGGAAAGAGCTGAGATGTCCATCAACAGATGAATGGATAAAGAAGATGTGGAATATTATGCAGCCATCAAAAAATGAAATCTTGCCATTTGCAATGACATGGATGGAATTAGAAGGTATTACGCTAAGTGAAATACGTCAATCAGAGAAAGATAACTATCATATAATCTCACTCATATGAGGAATTTGAGAAACAAGACAAAGGATCATAGGGGTAGAGAGGGAAAAATGAAATAAGACAAAACCAGAGAGGGAGACAAACCATAAGAGACTCTTAATCTCAGGAAACAAACTGAGGGTTGCTGGAGTGGTGGGGCGTGGGAGGGATGGGGGGCTGGGTGATGGACACTGGGGAGGGTATGTGCTATGGTGAGCGCTGTGAATTGTGTAAGACTGATGAATCACAGAACTGTACCCCTGGAACAAATAATACATTATATGTCAATAAAAAAAGTGAATTAAAAAAAAAGAATTGCTGCTAAGAATTTCATTAGGATGTCTTTTGAGGCAATAAGTTTTTAAATAATATATCCAAGAAGTAGAATTGCAAGCCTGTAGGGTCAAGTCTTCTTAAACTAACTAGATATTTCTGGTAATTTTATAGAGTGATTTTAGGAATGTATAAAACCAATAGCAGTAGATGGGGTGTCCCAAAGTCTCTGCAGTTCTAAGCTGAACATTTTGCATCAGTTGTGACATATACTTACAAATGCTTGCTATTTTCAGACTTTTAATTTTTTTGCCAACATGATATAGGTATGAAATGGTATCTCATGGTATTAATTTGAGTTTCACTAGTAACTAGTAAGACTGACTAACTTTATATATTTAGTGGTTTTCTCTTTTAAAGATTTATTTTATTTATTTGAGAGAGAGAGTGGGCGCATATGTGAGCGAGTGGGGGAGGGGCAGAGGGAGAAGGAGAAGAAGAGGAGCAGACTCCCTACTGAGCACAGAGCCCAACGTGGGGCTGAATCTCAGGACCCTGAGATAATGACCTGAGCGGAAACCAAGAGTCTGATGCTTAACCAACTGAGCCACCCAGGTACCCCGCTCTTTTACGCTTTTATATAGAGCTTGCTTTTTTCCAATTTTATGATTTGTTTTTTGTTTATAACTACTTTATTTGTTCTAGATCCTAAACTTTTTGTACTTTACATGCATTATAAATTCTTCCAACACTTGAATTGTTTTTTCATTGTCTTTAAGATACATTTTGGTTAATGGAAATTCTTACTTATAATTGAATATATTAATATTTTCCCTTTTGGTTAATACTTTTGTGTCTTTCATGAGAAATTATTTCCTATTCTATGATCTGAAAGGCATTCTCTTATGTTGTATTCTATTTCATTATTAGAACTCTACAGAAAATGGATTTTTGGAATTGGTGCTGGGAAATTTCATTATTTTCTACAAGTATAATTTATAATTTATTGGCTATTTCCTCTTTTGAACTATTTTGAATTTCTACTTTTCTCAAATTTTTATTGAAATATTTGTCTATCTCTGTTACTGTCTCACAGTTTTAATTACCCTCTCTCTGTCTTGATATTTAGAAAAGCACATTTTTCTACCTTCTATTCTTCCAGTGTGATTTAGCTATTCTTTATCATTGCTTTTTCATGTAAACTTCAGAACAAGCATATAAAACTCCATGCAAGATTCTATTGGGACTTTGTGATTACATTAACTCTATACATTTATACATCAATGTGGGTGAACTATTTGAAATATTAGATCTTCCAATCCATGAATATGATACATCTCTCCGTTTGTTTCATTTTTTAAAAAAAAACATTGGAGAATTATCAGTCACTTGCATGTTTTTGTCTGAGTATATATTCTTTCTCTTTGGACTGAATGTATTATTGCTAAATTGGTAGATTTTAGAATAAGTTTTTCAGGTAAGAGTGACAACAATCTTAATCCAGTTTCTCAGTTTTAGAATGCAAATTCACATTCCATTCATGGGAAAAAATGTCTTCCTATTTAGTTTCTTTCTGATGTTTTTCCATAAGGCTAAAAAAACTCTGTGAGGATCTTGCATATAGTCTGTTAAACTTTATTTATAACTTACTTATTAAATAACACATTCAACAAATGACATTTTAATTGTATTTTTTTCTAGGTGCTCACTGCTGTCATGTACAAGTGCAACCAACCAGAGTATTACTTCTGATTCTAGCAATGCTTATAAGCTTTCTTATGAACTCAATAAGACTTTTCTTAGTTTTCTATGTATTCAGTTATATTCTTTTTTTTATTTTTTTTATTTTTTATTCTTATGTTAATCCCCATACATTACATCATTAGTTTTAGATGAAGTGTTCCATGATTCATTGTTTGTGCATAACACCCAGTGCTCCATGCAGAATGTGCCCGCCTCAATACCCACCACCAGGCTAACCCATCCTCCCACCCCCCTCCCCTCCAGAACCCTGCTTGTTTTTCAGAGTCCATCGTCTCTCATGGTTCGTCTACCCCTCCGATTTCCCCCCCT
>NC_138381.1:31777643-31840029 GCF_054177405.1 Leptonychotes weddellii | reverse complement strand
TGTGTTTGCTCCTTTGAAAACTTTGTACATTTTTTCTTGTATTTTTGTACTAGTTAGGCCTTCTAGGATAATATCAGCTAGAGGTGGTTATAGCAGACATATTTATTTTTCTTGATTTTATAGGGAATGCTTTAATCAAATCTTCATTTAGTACAACGTATATTTACACGTGTGTGTGTATGTGTGCATGAGTGGGTGTTGTCACAGGTCTCTGAATGGCAACTTGTCCATGGGCCCCTATGTGATGTGATTTTTCTTGTAGTCAGGCCATATCATAATCCTTTTCTCTGTTACTATCATGTACTCACCTCACTCTTAACTTTCCATTTACATATTTAACCAAAAGTTCTGCATTTTTTCCTCAATTTATACTCCCCTGAATTACTATATGCTTTACATTAAGTGGGAAGAAGCCAGTGGGAAGTAGAAATACTAAGGTCTAAGTGTGCAAAGCCACATGGAAGTGAATGCCATGTCACTGTGACGTGACAGAAAATTGTGCCACTTCATAGGCTGCTGTCAGATAACCACACTGAGGTTTTGCCAAATGATGAGCATGATTTGCCCTCAAATGAAAAGTCAGTCTCAAATAAAATAAAACTAGTGACAAGTCAATCGTTAATTAAAGTTCCAGAAGCTTGATTTTAACAAGCAGCTAAAGGCTTGTTAAACTCACTAGGATTATCTACACAGGCCAAGTGATGTGGGAAGGTGGCATAATTCAGTCAGTAACTTTACATATCCTCGCATGTATTACACGGATTCCAGGAATGGTCATTAAGATGTGGAAAATACCACAGAGGTCATGCGGTCCAACTTTTCATCTCATGGAAGAATTTTTCTTTTACACTCATGACTCTCTTAATGGTGTTTTTCTCTATTCTCTTCTAACTTGGTGGATGTAACCAAGGTTAGATGCACCAGCTTGTGGAAACTTCATTTTCAGTTGCAAGAAAAACAGACCATGTGTGGTTCTTATACTTCAAGAAATTAGCTTTCAACTCTGTATGAGGAGTGTACACAGAACAGTAAGCTCCAATGAGACTAAAGAAACAGAAGAGAATGTAGAAAAAAGTAAAAGTGAGGATACAAGAGTTTGGATAGGTGGCTGCAGCCAAGAGGACAGCTACAGAGTGTGCATGGGGCAGGGGAGTTTATTATTCCCAAATCAATGCCCAGTTTACTCATCCTGAATGATTGCTCTACTATACATCAGGAAAGAGCATTACACAGAGCTGGGGGAATCATATATCCACGTAAGGTGACATGTGGATTGAACTCAAGCTAAAGACACCAGGTTATGAGAGATAGCCCCTATAAGAGAATACATAAAGAAGATGATTTCACAGACTTCTGAGCTCCAGTTTTTTCATCATTCACTTTCTCATAGGTATGTGTCGACAGTGGATAACCTGCGGGATAGTTTTCTTTATAGACTCCAGTTTTCATCAGCATGAAAAATGTTAACTTTTTGACTTTTGGGGCTCTTTCTGTGGTGTACTCTATGGTAAATCAATATCCAATATGTTAAAGTCACATTTTCATCCAAGAGAATTCTGTAAATATGGTAATAATTTATAGGTTGAATTAAAATGTGAGAAACTGCCAGATTGTTTCCAGAGTAGCTGTATCATTTTGTTAGGGGTATGAAGGGATGGGGGATGACTACAAAAGGTCAGCAAGCGGGACTTCTGCAGGGTATTGGAACGGTTCTGTATCCTGTTTGTGGTAGTAGTTACAAGAATCTGTGCACGTTAAAACTCAGAACGGTACATAAAGAAGTCAATACTATATGTAAACTTATACAAATAAATAAAAAACATACTTATTTTCAGATTAAATAGCCTGCCAACATTCTTGGAGGAGAAAAAAACATATTTAAGAATTTTCAAATACATTAAGAATTTTCACTTAAAATTGAGTAAAACAAACAAATCACTGTCTGGGAAGCCATTGGCTTTATTTTCTTGCTCCTTATCTTTTGCACTCATCTATTTTTAAGATTATATTTTGAATTCTTTTGTACTCCTTTTTAATTCTAATTCTGCATTTAAATGCTGTGTGCTTTTAAATTTCCATCTCTATCATTTCTGAGAGGTACAGAATTGTTCTACAATTGTGGGCAGTGCTCTTTTGATCATTCAAAGATAGGTATGGCAGTTTTCCCATGTAATAGTTTCCACCTGTGGGCCATATCAGACTCTGAATGAAGATAATAGGTAATGGAAAAGGAACTCATTGGAAAAATGTGTTTTAAATATAAGTTGTTTGCATTAAGGTCCACAGAAGACAATGCATATATACATTTAGGCCATTTTTATTGCAATGATCCTTGTTGCCACATTGCCAGGGTACTATAAAAACAGCATGCCACATCTACCCTGTTCCTTTAGTAATGATTCTAATGCAGTATGATAAAAACACATGCTGTGTCATATGTTATATGTGATGTATTCCTAATTGGACATTTGTAAGATGTTTAATAATGACTGAAGCTCCACTGTGTCTAATATATTATGGAATAAATGTGTCAAAAACCAGTGGTATGCTCTAAAACTTTATTTTAAAAGAGACAGATCATATAGCTCAGATGCTGCTCTTTGTGCCTGATTTGGGAAGCAATAGAATTCAAGCAGCAGATGATGAAAATCATGCAATTGGGGTATTTTCTCCCTTTAGAAAAATAATAAAAAAAAATGTTAATCTGATTCTCTGCCATTTTTGTAGCTTGCTCTGCTTAAACTGACTTCAAATGGAGTTACACTGATCAAATAGGCTAGTGTTACCATTTGTTGGTCAGAGAGCAGGAAGCAGATTTTCTTAAAAAATCTAATCTGTGACTAAAAATTGTTGCTACATAAAGGGAAGAGTCTGCCCTGTTGGTATGGCCACCCACATGAATTCTTGGGCTGATACAGGATGGGCAGACCACCCCATAAGGAAGCCTTGGGGGGAGCTCATTAAGCCAAGGGATGGCGTGTGTCACTGTCAGGGGCTTCATTAAATTCTTCTTAAGATTTAAAAACATAATGAACATTTTAGGAACAAATCTGTAATAAAAGACAGATGAAATTAAATACACTTGGATGATAACATTTATCTTCTGTCTGATTTCTAGACAAATGTATTTCTATCTTCTGATTTGGAACAACACTTGAAGTTTCATTTCTTCATTCATTCACCAAATATGTATTCAGTGCCTTCTATGTCTCAAGCATTATACTAGGCCCTGGAGAGACACCAGTGAACTAGTTGTACTTTTAACCAAAATTCTTCATTTCTGGAAAAAGTCTTAGTTCTTAGATTTGGCCATCAAGACTGTGGCATTTCTTTTTTATGAATATATGAATCTATTTGTGTTTTCATGTGTTGATAAATACTTTCAAACAGTTTCAGAATATGGTTACTGAGCCTCTGCTTAAAGCAGAAGCTGATGTTTTTTTTTAATCAAGCCCTTCTAGAGCTTCCTACAGATTGTATTCTAGTCTCTACATCCATTCCTTGATATTGACCCCAAAGTAACTACTTGCGCTCTTTGTCCCCATTTTTTGAGGGGGGCCAGATAATTACATTCTTTCTTTGTGCTAACCAATTTCTGCCGCTAATGTTCTGAAAGTTTCTTTTTGCCCATCTTTTTCCTGACATTCCTGGGTTCAAATCTTTCAAGTGGTCAAGACCAAATCTTCAGGAAAACTTGACTCAACCGTTGGTTAAATAAAGCAACTCTACTGGGTAAATCAATGTTGCTTGGTTGCTGCAGTGATAACTACCTAGGAACTTAGGTTTCCAACTGATTATATTTCTCATCTTCCTTTTTTTCCTGAATCTGAGGGAAAGTTCTGAGAATAAATGCTGTCAAATTATCACCTATTCAACTTCACCTCTGTCCTTCCAATACACACAAATGCAATACTGGTCTTTGGATATTTCATTTAAACATACAGGCAAAAATGTTTTCAGACACAATAGAGCATATATTACCTAAAGAAATAGACATATCTCTCAAAGTTTTGTTCATTAAATTTTCATAAGCCTTTACATTTAAAATTTTATATTATTTTGAGTAATTTTCTACATTTTATTCTAACAATGTCATGGTAATTCTTTCCTATTTTTCTTACAATTCAGCATTCTGATGAGAAATTTTTTGGGTGGAGCTCATTTACTTCAAAATGAAATATATCACTACTCTTACTTATTCACATCTTTATGTCTTAGTGCTAAGCATGTCTTTTAATTTTTTTTAATAAAGGGACAACTGTTCTCCAGAGGTTGCCCCATCAAATACTCCTCTCTGTATGCTATTTCAGACTCATAAGGATAAGAAAGCAAAACAATGAGTGTTTAGGGTTTAATTTTTAATAAAAAAGTTCCCCAAACTCAATTAAATTCTTACTGAGTGAAAATAGCAAATTTCATTTGAGGGAAAATGAAATATATTAAACCCCTAGAAGCAGCCACAAATGTCTAATACATTGGATAACAAGGATTAAAACACTGGTTTGGGATCGTACGCTTTCATTTGGTTATTAGACGTTAAGAATGGGATTTTAGGAAGCTCTCCTAGATGCATTAGTCCCAGTAAAGTACTTACCAGATAATTCATTATGTCTTTTTTCTGGGGGGGGAGGGGTTGTAATTTAGAAGAATGCAATTAAAACTGAACTTGATAATTAATTCTGAACTTGTGAGAACTAGTTCCAGAGATTATGACTATAATGCTGTGTAGTCATTGATATAAATATTCATGAGGTTTCATTGTTTTATGGTTTTCTCAAGCACACAGCTTATCTGAAGAAGTAAAATTAAAGTACCATTATTTAACATTACAATGCAAATAAGAATCAATGAAGAAAGAATAGTTAATTCACTAGGGAATGTGAATACATGTAGGCACATGTAGAGACTATATCATATATGTACAAATAAAATGTCTTTTGAACATATGAATTAGAAGATTGGGAAGAAAGAGGAGAAAAAGTGATATGGGTAAACAATTTTGGATCTTAATCTGGTCAACACTGGGTGAAATTCATTGAAATCGACTTAACCTACCACCCAAAATCAATCAACATATAAAACTAATCGTGTGCAGCAGAAGAGAGAATGAGAAAATGGTCTTTCTTATTCTATTTCCATCTTTTACTGAGCCATAATGCCATCATATCTGACCTTGAAGCAGATTCATCTATAACATGAAATTTTCAAGTAATCTGATAGAATAAACAGGGTATGATGAATGGATGAATGGATGGAAACTACAAAGGGAGAAGTAGTCAGAAAGCAGCCAGCTAGGAAGATTGAAATAGGTGGGAGGATGGGAGGTGGGAGAAGGGAGGGCGGTTTCAGATCATAGTCATCAATGTGATTAAATTTAATTTTAAAAACTCAGTTTTAATGGGATTCTTCTTTTTTTTTAAAGATTTTATTTATTTATTTATTAGAGAGCAAGCGAGAGAGAAACAGCATGAGAGAGGAGAGGGTCAGAGGGAGAAGCAGGCTCCCCGCTGAGCCGGGAGCCCCATGTGGGACTCGATCCCAGGACCCTGGGATCACGACCTGAGCCGAAGGCAGTCGCTTAACCAACTGAGCCACCCAGGCGCCCCTTAATGGGATTCTTTTTTTTTTTTTTTTTAATTCATGAGACACAGAGAGAGCGAGAAAGGCAGAGGAAGAAGCAGGCTCCCAAGGAGCAGGGAGCCCGATGCGGGACTCGATCCCAGGACCCTGAGATCATGACCTGAGCCGAAGGCAGATGCTTAACCATCTGAGCCACCCAGGCGCCCCCTTAATGGGATTCTTATAATCACTATTTGTTTATGTCCTCAAACTTGATGAAGAAAGAATCAGCACAAACAGTATATTCATTGAAAACTTTATACAAATTTGAGGAAGATTTAAGTCTTCCATACTAGTATGCACTCAGTTCATTTATTGTTAAGCACCACAAAGTCAAATTCAGTATTATGTGATTAAGCTGCATCTGTCTCTGTGCAAGCACTCACCATATTTCTTTAAGTTCAGCAGGTGTTTTGCAAAGAATCTAAAGGATTTTGCACAGTATTAGTGCCTATAATAAAGCAATGCTGATGAAGAGACAGCTTTTTATATCACTGATATATTATAGTTTCTTTCGAATAAATGTCATTGCTAGATATTTCAAAACCTGAAGTAGATTTGCTGACTGCACTGTTTTGAAGCATATTTGCTGTGCCTTATTGCTAAGATGTTCTTTTATAGACATACAGTTTAGAAATCTTATTTGACACTGTTGACTACTAAATTAGCAGCTTTTCAACTTTGCAAGACTTCTGTCACACAACTGAGATAAAAGGTAGGATGCACCACTTTTGCAATAATCTTTTCTGGCACTGTCCTAAGGGCAATCTGAGATATATTAATTGAGGCCCTAATTTGAGAAACAAGTAAAAACAAGGTTATTTGCTGTGTTGTTTTTTTCCAGGTTCTCTCTTCCCTGCCCCGTTTTTCTTTTTCTCTTTTATGCACACACACAAAACTTATGAAGAGTCAAACTATAAATACATAGATATTCTCATTTTTAATCACCTGAATTTGATGGCTTAAAGCTAAAAGCATTCTTCAATTGGAAAGCTTACTTGGAGAGCCATTTGGCCTGCAACTGTTAGTGTGCTGCTGTGTTCTCTGGGTTAACACATTGGTGGTATTCTGGTGATCTATTTGGGAAGCTTTATTCTTTTGGCTAGAGCTCTGGGTTAGTGAATTTCACATATCACAGGGTCAATCCTTTAGCGGATAATCTGAATTTGCTGTTTTCATTGAGCACCAAAAAAGAGTCAGGTCTCAACTCTAACCCCAGATCACAGTGCTAACACAGGTATCCTTACAATAAAGACAATAAGGCAATAAACAGACAAAACTGGACTTGAGGCCAAGTTACAGATGGAGCCCTAATCCATGCCATAAGGCACTAGCATGGAGGGAGACTGACCCTCTGCTCCTAACCATAGCCCAACCCTCTCACCCAAAACATGGGCAGAATACAAATACCATAAATCCTATTCGGTCATCTTTAAAATCTAATTCTGTAAGAAAGCCTGATGGCAGTAAAGAGAAAGAAAGCGAAGTATTAGCCACAATGCCTACTCTGATGAGCTTTGTCCAAAAATCTACATCAATTCAAAGCAGTTTCTAGGTATTAACTGTAAGTCTGCTCTTATTATAAGTGAACATGGGGAGGGCTATTAAAAGTATAAATGGTCTCTGTTATCAAAGAATATGTAGTCCACATCAGTGTTAAAGTCACACATGAAAAAATAAAACACACGTGTATAGGTGGTAAGTGCTAACTGACAAATACTAGGTTTAGGCACCATTGAATTTCAGAGAAAAAAAAGTCAAATATTCATGTGTGCAGAGTCTACATACATGGAAAGGTAAGAAAGGATATGAGCAGAAACAATGTTGAGCAGAAACAATGTTAACATCATCCTCAAAAAACTTCTCTTTATGTTATGTATATATTTTATAGTCATATTCAGTGAGAAAAAAAAAAAGAGTAGAGTTTTCTAATTCCCTGACTCACAAGTGGAACTCTAGAAAATATTTTTATTGGTTATAAGTCAAATCATAGTGTACAAAAATGTGTTGAGTGTAGATAAAATAGTGCTTACAGGATAATTTATACCAGTAAATGTTTATATTAAATGCAGTAAAAGTCTCAAATCATTATTTTAAGCATTGACTTTAACAAACAAACAGAAGAACAAATTAAACAAAAGTAAGCAGAGGAGGTAAATAACAATAAAATTCAAAATTAATAAACACCAAAAAAAAAAAAGAAAGAAAAAGAAAATGGGGAAAACTAGAAATGAAACCAAAATCTGGTTTTCAAAAACATCACTTAAAATGATATAAAAAATAATCAGGGAGAAAAAGAGAAGGCACAGATGACCAATATCAGGAATAAATGAGGAGTCATTAGAGATCTTAAAGATTTAAAAGGAAACATTATCAAATTTAAGCCAATACATTTAAACTTGATTGAAATAGATTCCTTGAAATAAACAAATTACTAGATTGCAATCAAGAAGAAATAAACTTTACATTCCCATATCTATTTTAAAAATTGAATTTATAATAAAACATCTAATCACAAAGAAAAATCTAAGCTCATACAGATTTGTGTAGAAATTTTATAAAACATTTAAGGAAAAGATAAAGCCAATTCTACACAAATTCTTCCAGAAATATAAAAGGGGAAACTTCTCAACTCATTTTATGAGGTCTGCCTTCCTCTGATGCCTAATAATACCGCAAGAAAAGGAAACTCATAAACATAACCCACAAATTACTAACAAAACACTAACAAATAGAATCTAATAATATATAAAAATAATAATATATCATAATCAAGTGGTTTTTTAACACAGAAATGCAATGTTAGACCAAAATTAATCAATGCAATTTTCCATATCATCAATAACAAGAAAACATAAAGTCATCTTAGAGGCAGAAAAAAAAACATTTCACAAATATAGCATTTATGATAAAACAGTATCAGCAAATATCAGGAATCATGGGGAATTTTCTCAAGGCATTTCCATAAACCCTGTTGCTAAACCTCATGAACTTAATGTTAAAAAACTGATTCTTTCTTCTTAAGATGAGGAACAAAGCAAAAATGTCTATCCACATCATCTAATTCAAAATGCAGAGGTTCTCGTCTGTGCAAAAGGGCAAGAAAAAGAAATAAAAGGTGTACTGATTGGACAAAAATAAATAAAATGATCTTTATTTGCAGACATGATTATCTAAATAGATAATCCTCAAGTATTTCCCCAAAAAACCTACTAGTTCTAATAAGCAGGTTTAGCAAGAAGGATGCATGTGTACATAACTGTGTGTGAATATATATATTATATAAGTAATATATATATAAATTTTTCTTCTTATACTGTCAATAAACAATTTTTGAAAAAAGTTAGAAAGTACTATTTTTAATAGCATCAAAAACATGACCTAGTTAAGGATGAATTTAGCAAAATATGTGCAGTATTTCTTTTTTTTTTTTAAGATTTTATTTATTGGGCGCCTGGGTGGCTCAGTTGGTTAAGCGACTGCCTTCGGCTCAGGTCGTGATCCTAGAGTCCCGGGATCGAGTCCCGCATCGGGCTCCCTGCTCGGCAGGGAGTCTGCTTCTCCCTCTGACCTTCCCCCCTCTCATGCTCTATCTCATTCTCTCTCTCAAATAAATAAATAAAATCTTTAAAAAAATTATTTATTTATTTATTTGACAGAATGAGCGAGCACAAGGAGGGGGAAAGGCAGAGGGAGAGGGAGAAGCAGGCTCCCCGCTGAGCAGGGAGCTCAATAAGGGGCTCAACCCCAGGACCCTGGGATCATGACCTGAGCCGAAGGCAGACATTAACCGGTTAACCGGACTGAGCCACCCAGGCGCTCTAGTATTTCTATAATGAAAACTATAGAACACCGATAAGAGAAACTAAAACCTAAATAAACATAGAGATAACTGTGCTTATGGTCTGGCAGGTTCAAACGGCAAATACGTCAATTCTTCCAAATTGATTTCTATGTTTAATGCAATCCCAATTGTAGTCTCAGCAGGCTTTGTGGGAGAAATTCACAAATTTATATTAAAATTTTTATTAATAGCAAAGGAACTAGAATGGCTGAAATAAATTCAAAAATAAGTTGCTATTATTATTCTAAAGCAAAACAAACTAAAATTTTTCTCTCCTGAATTTTTGCCTCATATTTTGGCTGATATACCAAAAAAACAAAAAACAAAACTTTCATAAACATTATTTTGGATTGCTGAATTATAATCCAAGTTGAATTCATATTCTTGTTAGATTTCCTACATGAAAGCTAAGAAATTGATTAGAAAAAAAGTATAACTCTAAATACTGGAACAGGACTGTTTGAGAGGATTTATATGATCTTTATTACCGACCCCCAAACCCCACTGAGTTCCCACGGCTAGCAGAATCAGAATAAGTCCCTTCTGTCCTTTCTGATAGAACAGGTCCTATAACTATATTGTCTTTAGTTACTTCGCATGGGGCTTCCATCTCCTTTTAGAGCCCCCATAACCCTCCCAGTGAAGAAGACACATTACTAGGGACAGATCCCTACATGCCTAGGCTGCCAATTACAAAGTCAAACTTGAGAGGAGACAACTTAATCATAAAATAAATGCTACTTTTGCTAATTTATGTTACTTGAGAAAGGTTTAGGGGAAAAAAAAGTGCTGAGGGTAGTATACATCTAGGAAAGAAGGACATGGTCAGGACAAATTTACTGATGTGAGTATTCTTAGCAGAGATTCTGAGAAATATGTGAGCACAAATAGCTGCAAAAGGTTTTCCCCCACCTTTTTTTTTCTCAGTAGGTTGGTTTAAAATTTGGGGCCCTCAGTTAAATTAATATGCTACACATGTATTTCTTCATTTAATACAGAGGAAGAAATCTGAAGATTTGGGTAGACAGGATTTATAATGTGTGACCATCTCTCTGATTACTTCTCCAAGACAGCCCAGACAATGTTCTCTTCTCCATGGTACTGGAAAATACCTCAAAAAGAAGCCTCAGCATCAGTGAAATGACTGGACTGGTGTTGGAAGAGGTCACTGAGAGGATGTGGCTGTCCGTTGACCTAAGAGCTGGACCTGAGCAATCAGAAGCTCCTCGTCCTCTCCCTTGTCCTTGGAGTGTATGTTCTGCCCACCGCTCCCATAGCAGGAGGAAGTGTTTTCAAGAACACAACCTTGGGAGAGCAGTGTGTTGAGACCATCTGGACAGAATATGTGACTAAACCCAGTTAAGTCCTCTATATAAACTTTTAAGATTCTACTGGGTGGGTGTGGATATCTACTCATCTTGAAGCCACCCAAGACAGCCTCATATGTAAGTGAACTTGCTTATTAAAACTGACATCTGCCAATCTGTAGTGGTCTGCCTCTTTCCTTGGTTTCTCCTCGCCCTCCAAGTATGGGGGCCAATTTCAGATTCTACCTGAGAAATTCCTCAGGTTGCACATCAACAAGTAACTACTTGTAGACTGAGGGTGAATGTGAGAAATATGGCTACTGATATGAGCTCAGTTACTTCAGTGAATCTCAGGGAACCCTGGTCAGCTAAGACCAAGTGACAGCACCAGGTGGGCGTAGTTAATAAAAAAGGTCACTGGTCAAAAGAGGTTATCAAAGCAAATTGATCTTTTCACAATGGCTAACAGATGAAGTTCCCAAAGCAAAAATAAATAGACATGCCACTTAGTGCCTACCTGATTTGTGTTATGGACTGAATGTTTGTGTTTCCCCAAAATTCCTATGTTGAAACCCTACCCCCCAGTGTGATGGTATTAGGAGGTGGGGCCTTTGGAGGTTAGTAGGATTAGATAGGGTCATGAAAATAGAGCCCTCATGAATGGGACTAATTCCCTTATAAGAGTCATAAGAGAGCTTGCTTCTACTCTCTGCTCTCTGCCATGTGAGGACACAAGGAGATCATAATCAGTGAATCAGGAAGCAGGCTCTCACCAGACACCACATCTGCTGGCACTGTGATATGGGACTTCCCGGCCTCCAGAATTGTGAGAAATAGATGTTTGTTGTTTTAGCCACCCGGTTTATGATATTTTGTTATAGCAGCCAGAACTAAGAAAATCTGTGTAAACAAAAACTTCTGTGTCTGGTGAACAGAATCCTTCACTGAGCTCACATGGTAGGGAATAAAGATTCCTTATCCAATATTCAGTCCTGAGTCAATTCACAGACCCAGAGCTTCTTGAATGAAAATGAGACTAAGTTCCTTTGAGGAAGTGTCACACTTTAATCTTCTTCCTAACTTTCTCCAAGATAACCTTTAACAAATAGACATTGATTGGGAAAAGGGAAACCCCCAGACCCTTTGGGTGTTTTGAGGCACTTTTTGAACTAACTAAAGTCCCCAGGGACCTAGTAAGCCACTGAAATCCTTCTGTCAGATGTGATTGAGTGATGAATTAGATGTTGCCCTGAATTCACCTCACAGTAGATGTAGTCAGAAAAGCAATTCTGTGGCTATTTCACCAGTTCTTAAGACAATTTTTCCATAAAGACTAAGAGGAACCAAACTCCAAAAAATCTGTTTGGATCAAGAAATTCAAGTACTAGCAATGCTTTTCAGGAATATAGATATAGATACAGATAGATGAATATATATATGCATATATAGCTTAGTTTTCATCATGAAATATGGATGGAAAGTGGAGGCAAAGTAGAACTTCCCTAATTCTATTTGATTTTGCATTTTCTGTTAAAGAGAATTATCTTCTGAGTCATCTCAGTGGAGGGAAGCAAAATTAGGGTTTTCAAGCATTAGATGTGTGATTGGCAGGAATGACCTTTGGGGTTCCTGCCAAACCTGAGATTTGATGACTTTATGACTACAAAATTATCATAAAACTTCACCTCCATTTTTTATTCATTCTGCCCTCTGTTCCCCTTGTCACTGTTTCCCCTCTGTTTTGTTTTCAGCAAGCCTTCTGAGAAATCTGTTTCGATTCATTTATTCTAGACATTCAAATTTAAGATTTGACCTCTCAGTCAGTGGTTACCAGCCTATAGTAGCACTAAATTATTTCATTTCTGATTTGATTTCATCTTGTATTTCCCAAGATATACCCAAGGAACTTTGTTTTCATTGACTCACTAACTTATTTAAAAATACATGTATTTGTGTCTAGGGTGAACAAAGCGTTATAGGAATAGGAGAGACTTGGAGAAATAATATCATGCCTCCTGCCCTCAATCCAGATTGCCTATGTCTCATTACCTAGAGGATGGGCTTCTGATTATTTCCTGAACAGTATTCTGTAATTCCTCTAAATACCATTCCTAAATATAACTTATAATGTTTTATAAATTCATTTAAATTTGAAGCTGTAAATGATATTACAGCTCATCTAATACAACTCATATTTTTCATTAAAAAATCAAAGTCCAAGTATATAAAATCCTCAGAGTCAATCTATCAGAACTTTTTTATTATGTTCCATGAAGTTCGACCTAATGGAATTGGCATGAAGGCAGAGGAAGTGTCTTTTCATCCAGTTATCTAGAGTTGCTCTAGAAAATGTGGGCAATAAGAGTGAGGGTACTGACATACAGCTTGCTGCTTATTTCTAGCTTCCGGAACAGTCCTCTAAATCAGTGGTTTCCAAAAGCCTGCCTGCTGATTAGTCAGGAGAATCATCAGCAAACTTAACAAAAGCTCAGATTCCTGGATCTTTTTGCAAGAAATTTGTTGCATTATGTGTGTGGTTAGACTTTGGAATCTCTATTTTCACCTTTTTTGCACCCTTTAACACCGTCACTGTGAAAGAGACATTCAAAATACATTTTACTTTTTCATACTTCTCTTACAATATTATTGTTTTGACAGTTTAGAATTTTTAGTTTCACACTATTCTTGAGTCACTTCAGTGATGCTAACTTAAACCTTCTAGTACAATTGTCTTTCATATTATCTATATTCACTTAGATTTATTATGCATTGCTCAGTGTTCATTCTTATGTTGAGACTTTTGTTCTCCCTCATCTTGAGACTTTTATTCTGATTTTTGTTTGGTTACGGTTTTTCTTTTTTTGAAACATTTTCCTCATTCATGATACCATGTGGATGGTATTGTATCTGAGTCCAAAATGCCTATATTTTGTCCAGAATTCTGGAGACTGAATTTCTTCAAAGCGCCCCTCCAATTGATTTTAATTTGCAGCTACATTTGGGAACCAGTTGTAAATCCTCTGACCCATAGCACAGTTACAAATCTCAGGTGCTAATAATTACCTACTCTACTTCTCTTCTTTCCTTCTCATGTAGGCTGCTATTGGTAGTCCATTAAAGGCTGAAAATTGAAGTCCAATGAACATCTATACCTTTCTTAGGCATGTGTTGAATGTTGCTTGGACTGCAAATTATCTCTGACAATGTGTTAATCTTGTTACTATAACTATATGGTGAAACTCTTGAGAACAGGGATTGTGCCCTCCCACTGTGGCTAGTACTTGGCTTATTAAGAGTGTGAATTCCTTGAATTCAGAAAATTTGTGTGGAAGTGTACTGAGTAAATCTTCCCTTATCACATTGCTATAGAACAAAGAGATATCTGCTATCTCCCAGAAAGTGGCCAGTTGGAGTATTCTAGTTATTCTAGTCTCCTTCTTATTCTATTCTCCAAAACAGTATTTGTTTTTTTTTTTAAGATTTTATTTATTTATTTGAGAGAGAGAGAATGAGAGACAGAGAGCACGAGAGGGAAGAGGGTCAGAGGGAGAAGCAGACCCCCCGCTGAGCAGGGAGCCCGATGTGGGACTCCATCCCGGGACTCCAGGATCATGACCTGAGCCGAAGGCAGTCGCTTAACCAACTGAGCCACCCAGGCGCCCTCCAAAGCAGTATTTGTACCAATGGGAACCAGCAGTCCCCATTTCCTTCATGATGACCATATGCCTGTTCAACGATCATCCTTAGGGAGATGTTGGGAGGAAGGTCCTTCCATGTTCAGAGTCAGGTTAAAAATGTTGCCAGTACCACCTTGGAGAGAGCAAAAGGGGACTTAGGTTGAACTACTAAATGTATGGTATTCAATGATATCTGGAGTTCAACAAGCTGGATCCACTCTTTGTTTTCATAGTCACGTTTCTGATTATGTTGTTTTAAATAATTATTTTTGATGTTATAATTATATAAGCAATAACTAAAGGAGATCATCCTGAAAAGATTCTAAACCTTATGGGGATGACTAAAGTCCTCATCTCCATCAAGTCTGCCATCTCCCTTCAATATAACTGCTGTGATCAGTGGATGTACTTCCTTCCTACCCTTAAGACTTTGGGCAGTTTACTTAGCTGCCCCAAATTTAAGTCCCCACAGGTAAAATGTAGACACTGTGTTCTTCATCAGTAAATTAGATAACTAACATATACAAGTGCTTTGAAAAGTTCGTAAAAATGTAAATGTATTGTAACATGGGTTAATATTAATAACAATTATGAATATGAGATGATTAAAATACTTATTAAATTGTTGAAAATTCATAAAATAAATTCAACCCTAATTTAAAAGCCTTGGATAGGGACATTATAGCAAGAATTTTTGGAGTCAAATGTCACAGAAAATATATGACTGTTCAAAACATAGGTACTCAGTGATTAATCATCTTTTTTTTCTTTTTGGTGGGGCAAAGGGAGAGGAAGAGAGAGAATCTTAAGCAGGCTCCATGCCTAGCATGGAGCCTGATATGGGACTCAATCTCACACCCTGAGATCATGACCCGAACCAAAATCCAGAGTCGGACGCTTAACCAACTGAGCCACCCAGGTGCCCATATTTATTCTTTTAATTTCCTTTTTACAAAAAATCTTATTAATACATTTATGTAATATCCAGTTCTTGATTTCTGGGAGAGGACCAGGACTAGACCTAAGACAAAAGCATACATTTTGTATATATGGTTTGTATTAGTTTACTAGGGCTGTGTATTAGTCTGCTCAGGCTGCCATTACAAAATGCGATGGACTAGGTGGCTTAAAAAACAGAAATTCATTCCTCACATTTCTGTAGGCTGGGAAGTCCAAGATCAAGGTATGGCAAGGTAGGTTACATTCTGAGGACTCTTCTCTTGGCTTGTAGGTGGCAGCCATCATGCTTTGTGCTAACATGACCTCTTTGTGTGTGCTCAGAGAAACAAAGCAAGACAGAGCTATTTCATGTCTCTTATAAGGACATTAATACTATCAGATCAGGACTCCATCGTTATGATCTCATTTAACCCTAACTGCTTCCTTAGAGGTCCCATCACCAAATATAGCCACATTGGGGATTAGGGCTGAAATATATGAATTTTGAGGGGGACATAAACATTCAGTCCCTAACAGGCTGCTATTACAAAGTACCAGAGACTGGGTAGCTTAAACAATATAAATAGGCTAGAAGTCTGAGATCAAGGTGGGTTGGCTTCTTCCAAGCTCTCTCTCTCTCTCCTTGGCTTGTAGATGGCTGTCTTCTCCCAAGGTCTTCACATGGGGTCTTCCTTTTGGATGTGTCTGTGTTTAATTTTTCTTTTCTTATAAAGATACCATTTACATTGGATTAGTCATAGGATTAGGGACAACAGTACTGACCTCATTTTAACTAATTACCTCTTTAAAGACCGTATTTCCAAATACAGTCACATTCTGAGGTTCTGGGAGTTAGGACTTCAACAAGTGAAGAGGGGTGGGGTACAATTAAGCCCATATCATGTACAAAACACTCAAGATTTAGAAAATGCCTTTTTAAAAAAGATTTATTTATTTATTTATTTGAGAGAGAGAGAGAGAGTCTTAAGCAGATTCCTCACTGAGCACAGAGCCTGATGCAGGACAAGATGCGGGCTAGATCTCGCGACCCTGACTAAGATCATGACCTAAGTGGAAACCAAGAGTTGTCCTCTTAACCTTACTCTGCCACCAAGGTGCCTCAGAAAGTGCTTTTTATGTGTAGAGGAGCTTATGATTTATGCCAATCAACAAATACTCAATTGATACATTCCCCCAAAATGACTATTATCTATTTATTTATAAACTATGTCTCCAAAGGACAGTCATTTGATTAGTGAGCTCATGCTCCAATATTTAATGTAATTAAACACATTCTTTAAAAAATATCCATAGTAAATCCATGATCCTGCTTTATAAAAAAGCATGTCTTTCAGTGCCCATCTAACCCTTAGTGTATGTAGAGATTCTGGAATAAAATTTTCAAAAGACTGTTCAATAATTTACACTAATCGCTAATTCACATTACTGGAGTCCGTCTTCTGTTAGTTTAAATAAGTGAAGATATTTTAAATTCCATCCTCCACTCCCAACAAAGAAGTTTTGCCTGCCCTTGTGTGCATTCATTCAGTCACAGAGAAGTAAACCTGACTGGCAGCTTTCTAGCTTCTTTTTGTATGCAGAGCTGCTTGCATGAGGCCAGTATTATTAAGGTTGAGTTTTGACATTTCAAAGAAACATTGGAAGATTTTGACCTCTTCTGGAATCTGAAAGAGAAAGGTACTGATGAGTCTCTAGTCACCTTAGCACGATTCTGCTCCCCCACTAACTAGAGAAAATTTTGGTTATGTGTCTTTTAAAACAAGATTTATTTCCTTTTCTAATTAACTGTCAAGAATAAACAAAAATAGTCTCTTCGATTTTTGCTCTCACATATAGGTTTTCTAGCCAGAGGAGCGACTTCACAGGCAAGGTCTCTGCTACTCACCTCTCACCGTCATCGCCCACAATTAAGACTCATTAAGATTTTCCTCACTTCCATCTTTCAAGGACAAAAATAATGCCAGCTATTACCATTTGTCTTATTCCAATAGGGAAACCCATGGGGGGTTTTATGCTGAGAATTTCAGAATTTTCTTTAAAATCACAGGGCTGAGAAATAATGAGCTCTGAGCTTAATTTTCCTTATCTTTGTGTGTAGGTGTATAATGTTTATTCTGCCAACATTTTATATCCTTTCAGGCAAAGTTCACTTACTTTCCAGTGTGGGCTGCTATAGTTTTATTCTTCCACCAGTATTGGGGCAAATGTGTTGCTACTTCTCAGAAACCTCCAAATCACCAGCCTTATGTGTAGGAATCTCAGTGAGACTGTATGTTTGGGTATGCATGTATGTGTAGTATTATGTGTTTGTATATTCCCATACCCTAAGTTCACTACAAGCTAAATTTTCACCAGCCACCAGCTAAAATTAGTGAGTAGAATAGGTGCTTTAAGACATTGTGTCAGCTCTTGTGATGATCTGACATCATAATTAACTCAATCTTATCTCATTTGAAAGGCAATAAAACTTTCCAAATTATCCTATTTACTGCCAGTGGATTATCTTGTTAACCTGGGAGAATGAAACTCCATGCAGAGTACCCTCCCTTTACAGCTCTTTTAAAATATAAAACACAAAGATATGCCAACATGCAAACACCTATAGCCACACACACAAATTCCTGCCTACAAAGACTATATAAAATTCTTCCCTGCCTCCTATCAGGAAGGTTCTATTAAGTTACTTTTTCAGTATTATTCTCCTACTCAAGAAACCCGAATAACTCTTCAATGCTTATAGAAGGGGTTTCAAAGTTTTTGCAATGAAGAGTTAATTTTTATAGCTCTGAATCACTGAAATATCTCCATGACTGTGGATAGGATTTCTGAAAATGATGTCTATAAGTTACACGTGCACCCATTATCCATACAGAGCCCACCACCTCAGAAATACGTGGTAAAACATAGAAACGTAATTAAGGGAAAGAAGGAGATGCAGAATCAGGCATTCTGTAGGGATGAACCAAGATCATGCCTTGAGGTCTGTTGGTCTATTTATCAGGGATTCCTAATTTGCAAGATTTTTAAGCATAACATTTACAGCCCTCCATAATTTAACTCTTCCATAGATCTCCATGCTATTTACCTCCACTGTTCCCAATACATACCCTATCACCCCATAACTCCAGGGGTGCAGGAACCCTTCAGTGTCACCCACACTAGCTTTTCCCCTATTATCTTTTTTTTTCATATATCCAAACTCTCATCTCTCTTCTCTTTCCCCTCATTCCAATCCTTCTCAATCTCTCAGTGGAACCCGGGCATCTTTAGAGGTGCCTCAGGGTCTCAGGTAGGACTGCTGGGAACAGGAAGAAGGATTTGTGAGGAGGTAGTGAAGCCCTGGGCTCTGAGACCTTATCCTCTACTTCAACAAGAGATGATCTGTGTAGGTTTGAATGTAGTCTAAATAAAATTTGAAGAACCACTGCTTTAAAACTCATTTCAAATGAGCCCACAAACACACCTTCCTCCCCGAGGTTCTTATATCACTTTCTACCATTATGTGGCACTTATATTTTCATTTATATGTTTACCTCTGCATATGTTTTCTCTCAAATTAAAATGCAGGTTTTTTTTTTTTTTTGAATGCTACTTGTATTATTTGATAATGGCACACTACAATGGATTTTAAAGACCTGCCCACACTCAGGGCAACAATTTGGATGTCTATATCATATAGGCTGCTTAGGAACCACACAAGAAATCTGTGCTTTCACACTTTCTGCTCTATCCTTGCCTTTGTTGTGAAGTCACTCAATCTGTTAGCAAGTCATTAGTCTCACTTTAATTACTGAACCTGTTAGTTATTCATTCCTCTTGTTGGGAAAACTGTATTTATGTGAGTGAAACAATTGGATAGCAATGGAAGATCTCATTTATGAAAAGTGGAAGAGAGGGTTAGGCAATAGCCTACAAAAAAGAACGAAGTAAATCATACATGTTTAGTGCTACAGCATTTGCAAAATGCTTTCATGTTATCTCATTAATCAACTCTACAACCATTTCAGTGAGATATTATTATCCCCATGTAAAGTTAAGAAAATTACTTATCAGAGAGGTCAAGACTCTTATCCAAGGCCATACAACACTGAGGAATGATCTAAACATAAACCATAATTTTAAAATCTCCAAATCCTCACTATAAACGTGCTGAGCTATTAGAACAAAAACACCATAGTAGGGAGTGGTTTCTGAGTTGGACCAGATGATAGACTATTAAAATAAATGAAACCAATTGAGGAAAATCTTTAAAGAATTCTTAATTCTAATATTCTGCAAGTTTATTTGCAAGAACTTTTCTGTGAAGATGTTTACATATTGACCCAACACATGCACACGTAGCTCTTTCTTTCACTAAGTTACAATGCTGTAAAACATGAACTCCTCCTTCAACATCTCTCTGCTTTTCCACTCGTTCTTTGCTATTCCTCTCTCATTTTAGAAAAAGACATGCCCCACTCATCATTTTTGCTGACTCCCCTTTTTACCTATATTCTTGTTCCTGTTACCTCGATGCTTCACTGGAACTTCACTAACTATTCCTTCCTCATAGTAACACCTTTCTTTCTCCATCCCTTCCTTCTCTAGATTATGCAAATATTTATACAATAAAAAGCCTCAACCCTCTTTGCTCTTCAAAATACCATTTGATCTCTATTTCTCTTTATAATCTAAATTCTAAAAATATTTTTCTTTTTCAGCATCCACTCCCTCATCATGAACTACTCACTGGTTCCCTTGAAATCCAGTGCTTGCTCTCCTTATTTCACAGAAATAACTAGCTGAGCATTACACTTAGGATCAATAACAATATATTTTGCAATATCCTTAGTGTATACAATAGACCTCTTTTCTCACTATGCTATCAGTTTTTCAGGTTTTGACTCAGGTTATAGCTCCAAACTGAGGGACAAATAAAATTCTCACAATATAATGAAAAAGTGCTTTCAGTATAATTATTTCAATATAACTTCAATGAAGATATTAACAAATTGTGATAGTACCTAGTAAAATTAAGGATGCGTGTAACATGTTATGCAGTAATTTCATTCCTACCTTTCTACCCTAGAGAGATGCTATACATATGCAGCCAGGGGTATGCATAACAATGCTCAGAGTAGCCTTGTTTTAAGAGCACCAATGTCTATCAACAGTAAGATGGATATATAAATTATATACACAAAATAGAATACACAACATGGAAGTAGAAAAAATGAAAATATTGTTACTACAATCAGCAATTATTTCATCCTAGCCATTTTGCAACCAATTGGTTTTATCTGTAATTGCTTTACTATTAACAGTTTTATTGAGATATAGTTCATATAACATATAATTCACCCATTTAAAGTATACAATTCAATGATTTTTAGTATGTTCAAAGAATTGTGTAACCATCACAATTTTAAATTATTTTTATCACTCCCAAAAGATATGCTATACCCTTTAGTAATTATGCACCCTTCCAACCCAAGGTTTCAACAGTCCTAGGTAACCACTAATCTACTTCCTATCTACACAGATTTGCTTATTCTGCACACTTCATAAAAAGGGAATCATACAATGGTAGTCTTTTGTGGCTGGCTTCTTTCACTTATTATAATGTTTCCAAGATTTATCCATGTTGTAGCATGTATTGGTTATTCAAATAATATTCAGTTGTATTGATATACCATATTTTATTTATCAGTGCATAACTTGGTGAACATTTGAGTTATTTACAACTTCAGGCTGCTATAAATAATGCTTCTATAAATATTTGTGTACAAATTTTTATGTGGACATATTTTCATTTCTATTTCATTTCTCATATACATTTAGGAGTATAACTGATGGGTCATAGTCATACGATAATTCTATATTTGTCTTTTCAAGGAACTATTGGACTGTTTTCCAAAGTGGCTGTACCATTTTACACTTCAACCTGAAGTATATGAGAGTTCCAAATTTCCTATGTCCATGATGACACTTGCTACCACTTTTTGAGAGGAGAGAGAAGTGGAGACCGGGGTGGGGGGATAGTGGGAGAAATCGAGAGAGGGTGTTCTCAAGGATTCGAAATCTGAAGACTCTGGGAAAAGCTACCTTCAACATAGCTTCTTTCTCCTCCATCCTAACTCCAAACTATTTATCTTGAGCCACTAATCACTGGAAACTTTTGCAACTTGGGATTAAGTAAGGCGTTGGACTGTGTTTGGGTCCCAGCTGAGGGAATTGATGAAAGGCTATCTCTACTTGGAGAACACATGAAACAGAGATCTAAAAGCAACAGATCCTGAGAAGAAATAGGTCTCCAGAGATCTGTTGGCCTTGGTGGATGGGCTTCCAATAGGAATCTCTCAGCATAAGGAGACTGAGCCTTTGAGGTAAGAAAACACAAAGAGATCTGACAGCAGAAATGTCCTTTTGGCATCTTAACAGAAGATGGGCAGGTTTCTGACTACACAGCAAACCTAAGGTGATAATAATGCTTGCATCTTCCAGAATTTTCAGGATTCAAGAGTTAGGGAACTAAAAATAGCAGATCTAAACCTCAGGATACAAACCAAATAAAAAACCCTCATCTCATCTCAGAGGGAATATAGGATATAGAAAGAGGAAGATAAGGCAGAAATTCAGAATAAATACCAACGGAAATAAACTTATCGTATGAGTCAAATAAAATGCAAATAAAAAAATGGGTTCATAAAGGGCTCCAAGTGCTGCACAAAAATATGTTTCCAGAGCTAAAATATGATTTTTCAGGGGTTCCTGGGTGGCTCAGTTGGTTAAGCATCTGCCTTCAGCTCCGGTCATAATCTTAGGGTCCTGGGGCGGAGTCCCATTGGGCTCCCCGTTCAGCGGGGTGTATGCTTCTCCTTCTCCCTCTGACCCTCCTCCCCATTTATGGTCTCCCTCTCTCTGTCTCAAATAGATAAATAAAATCTTAAAAAGAAATAAAAATAATAAAATATGATTTTTCAACTAAATAATCCATTATGTGAATTGAAAGAAAGGATGGTCATTATTAAGACCCCAATTAATGACCTTTATGACAATAAGAAATACATCAAAACTCAGAGAAAAAGGAGACAACTATTATGAGAGAACAGATAAAGAGACATGAAGCATATTATTCAAATGGTAGTTTTAAAGAGAGAAACAGTGAGTTTAGGGAAAGTATTAATAATTAAATAAATAATAGAAGAAAATTTTCCTGAGCTAAAGAATGTATTAAGCATTGGACAGGCTCACAAAGTTCCAATCTAAAGTAAAGAGAAAAAATAAACAAAAAATAATAAAACACTCAGGTATATTTATATCCTATAAAATTCTTCAACCATTGTAATGATAACAAGAAAAATCATAAGACTTATAGGTAAAATAACATGTTATTTACAAAGGAAAAATAAATCAGACTACCGTTGGACTTCTCATCTGTAATACTGAACATGGGACACAGTGCAATTATTATCTACAGATGAAATTAAAAACTCAGGAGATAGGTTAAAATACAGATTAATTAATTAATTAATGTGTTAAAATGTGTTAAAACAGAGAAAATTTGTAAACTGAAAGTTGAAACCAAGGGAATTATTTAGAATGGAACATAGAGAGATAAAGACATAAAGAGCAAAGCAGAAACATTAAGGCAAAAAGCATAACGAATTTCATTACATAAGAATAAAAGAAATAATTTATCAGGAAACCTGAAAATAAGCTTAAATTACATAATGCAGAAACAGCAAAGATTGATAAAATTTTAAACTTTGTCAAACCATAACCACACTGAATTTAACATATAATTCCCAGAAATAAGAACAACTAAAAAATACAAATATATTTAGAATATGAAATGATTAAATAAAGTATAATTTTATGGATACCACAACCAAACAAAACTATTTCTCTATCTCTATATCTATCTAAGTATCTATGTACTTATCTACCCATGTATCTATCTACATATACATACATATACATGCAAAACTATATATATATTTATACTTAATTAGTTGGTTTTATACATGTATATGTATTTTATACAAGCATGTATGGAACATTTACAAAAACAGAAATAGACTTCTCAAGAAATGCCTAATAATCACTAACATACAAACTATATTTCTGGGACATGATGAATTCAAATTGTGAGTCAATAAAATGAAGAGCTAAAAATTCCATTTAGGAATTTAAGCCTCTCCCTAAATAAACCATAAATCAAAAAATCACACTGATAATTAGAAAATAAACTTAATGGAATGATAAAAAAACAATAATACATACTACAACTTTGGTGTTCACCTAAAGAGGTGCCAGAATACATATTTATCGCCTTAAAGATAAAAATGGAAAATTAATGGTGGATGCTTTTGACTACAGAATTAGAAAAAAATAGTAAATTCAAAGAAAAGTGAATAATGGAGATAAGAGTAGAAAGTAAAAAAGTATAAAACAAAGATAAAATATAAAGGATCAACAAAACCAACAGATTTATAAACAAAGAAATAAGCCTTATACATTTTAATAAATTAGAAAAAAACCCACAATATTCACTCAAAAAAAAAAAAAGAACACAAATAAGTAATTTTAGGAATAAAAAGAGAACATGAATGTGGATCTGCTATAGAACCTCCCCAAAAATCAATGTTATAAATAATTTTGTAGCAATAAATTGAAAACTTAGATGAAATGGTCAGTTTTCCCAAAAGGGTATACATTGCCAAAGCTGACTCTTAAAAACAGAAAACCTGAAATTATCAAAGGCATTATATTAGGACTTCATATTATGTTCCCTATACCACCAGTCCCAGATAGTTTTTCTGGTGCATTTTTACAATCGTCCAAATAATACTCTATGTTTTATACACATTTTTTCCCAGGTGATGGAAAGATATGGATCATTGCCACCTCCATTTCTGATCTGGTAAAACCTTGATAAAACATCCAGACTAAATCACAACACAAAATAAAATTTTAAAATGGTCTCAAATTCTTAAATAGTCACAAACTGTATCCAGAAATATAAAAACAATTTATGACCAGGTTGAGTTTATGCTAGAAATAATATGATGATTGAACATTAGAAATTCTATTAAAATAACCCATAGCATTAACAAATTAAAAGTGAAAATAATATGCTAATATTAATTGATCTTAATAAATGGAGAAAAAGCATCAATAAAATTCAATACTCATTCATAGCAAAGCCTCTAAGCAAACTAGGACTACAAGGAGACTTCTTTTGCTAGACAAGGGTCACTCTAAGAAACCATAGCAACTATCACCTTTAGTAGTGAATATCAAAGAAATTCTCTTAAAAATTTGGAACATCAAAATATACTGTTTAATAGTGCTTTTTCCCCCCACATTGTTCTGAAGTTTCTACAAGATGTAATTAAATAAGAAATAGAACAATTCATAAGGAAGAAACAAATGATCATAGATCATATATAAAGAATGTAGTATTAATCTTTGGTATTCTAGTTTTCTGCTATGCTGTGCTATTTTTAAGTATTAAGCAACAGGCAATTTCATATAATGTTGTTAAATATTTCATGAAATTCAGAGTATGAGTTCTTTACATATTGAAATACACTCAGACAGTTATTCAGAAGATTGAAATTTTGAATCAAACAAAGAAATAGTCAAAAAAGCTCTGACCAAAAATCATCCTCTTTTAAAACAATTTAAAGCTTTAAAAGTGTTTCATATATCATTGCCTCACGTGGTCATTTGTCTGAATATCCCCTCATATCTGGCTGCCCTCTGCCTTGAACCTTGTAGAGAAACCTTATAGAGGCCCCTGCTCTCCGGGTACCTCTGTTTGTCTCTAGGACATGTGCAATATGTATACTTGGCTCTCCCCGTTCTTGGGTTCTACAGACATGTTTCTCATCTCTACCTTTCTCTGTCACTCACCCTACAGTCTTTCCCTTGCTTCTTGCTGAGACAATTTGCACCTTTAAAGCACAAAAGGCTTAGGCACTGGGGATACACAACCTAGAAAGACTTACAGTTTTCTATTCATGCATATTTCCTTCCCGAAGGAAGACAGCAGAACTGACAGATGGATTAATTCACTTGAACGGTAAGGGTTAAATAAGGGTGGCTATAGATTAATAGCTCAAAATACAGTCAAGGCATAGCAGACCTTGTTGGAGTTCATCATACCCCATAGTCTCCACAATTTCAAAATATGCTGGCCAACTTCAATTGCTCATCTGATATTTGTGTCCTGCCTGAGGGCTTCTCTGGAACCTAGAAAGGTCATGATTTCTCTGCCTGAAGCTGGCAAATTAACTCCACCCCAATCTGGGAGCCTTTGATGACTCTTGAGAGGTGGTATCAAATTACACTCAAAACAAAAACATCAACATTTCCCCCACAGGATTTAAATGAGACTAAGAGTCTCATACTGTAATAGGCAAGATGTCCAGGACACAATCCAAAACTACCTGGCTTATGGAGAACTATGGCAATCTTAACTCTTCTGGGAAAAGCTGTCTAATAGAAGCCCATGTGAGAGTGATATCGGCAATATAGCAGAATAGGAGGTTCCAACCCTAGTCCCCTGCAGAAACACTGATTTGACAATTATCTGTGGACAAATAAACCTTCACAAGAGCTCTGGAATCCAGGTAAGAAATTACAGCATCTGGATGGAGCCCTGTGTGTTCATAAGACACACAAGAGAAGACACACTGAAAGGACAATTTCAATTTACCCATATTACCCTTCCCCCAAGACCATGAAGCATGGTGCCTAGAGATATGCCCTTGGCCCAGGAATTTACCTGTGGGGAAAGGGAGTAACCTGAGAGCCCAAGTAAACTAAGTGTCCAAGTTCAAGCAGCAGTCCCAGTAAATTTTGTTTCAGCCATTCTAGCTAATGTGTGGCAGTATCTCATCATGGGTTTAATTTGTATTTCTTTAACGACTAATAATACTAAACACCTTTTATGTCTTTATTTTTCATTCATATATCTCTTTGTTGAATTGTCTTCTCACATCTTTAGCACATTTATTAATTGTGTTATTTGTTTTTTTTTATTTTATGAGTTTGGGAGTTATTTACATACTCTGGATACAAATCCTGCAACAGATATGTGATTAGCAGATATTATCTCACAGTTGGTAGCAAGTCTTTTTTAAACATCTTTATTGAGGTATCATTTACAAACCATAAAATTCAACAATTTTAAGTTTACAATTTAATAATTTTTAACAAATTTCCAGAGTTGTGCAACCATGGGTTGCTCGTCCTTTTTTTAATCTTATGCATTGACAATGGCAACTAGTCCTGGTCCTGATTCCTATAACTAAGCTTGTACTTTGGACTCTAATTTCAGTACCCAGGTTCCTGTTTTAACTGCTCTGTGGCACAGTTCTTCCATGCTTGGTGTGATGGTTATACTTACTAGGCACTGCTGTGACTAAACTTAGAGCATCTTCATTATCCTCCTTGAGCCTTGCTTGAATGACCAGAGGCTTTCCATCCACTATCAGGATATGAGCACCTTATTCATGTGACTTGCTCCTCCAGTTTTCTGTAGCTCAGAGCTTCCATGTCCTCTCCACTGTTCCTCTGTCTTTCTGGTCTATAGAATTCCATTGATCTCTCAGTCTGGCAGGTCACAAAAGTCCTAATTTTGACCTTCCTCTTGTGTCTTCCACAGCTCTTAGAAGACTAGATGTAAAGTGGTCCTGAATACAAAACTTGTTGTTGGGTAATCACTATTTTTAAACTCTTGACATTCCTCTTTTCTTTCTCTTACGTCTTTAAAACACTTCAAAAAGACCTGCAAAATTAAAAGATCCCAACCTCTTCTTTAAGCAATCCTGTGTTTCAGAGTCATTTCCAGGGTATATGAATCCTAAAAACTAGAAGTATGAATGCCAAAGAATGCATGATGGAAAGATGTTTAGGCAAGCTAGGGTGAGGGCTTTGCAGCTCAAAATGATGTCTTCAAATCCCGCTGGGAAAAAAAAAGAAAAAAAAAAAGACCACTACTCTGACCCTGAAGCAACAATTTTCTCTCCAACATAAAGAGTTCCGTGATTAGAACTGTCCTGATTTGCTGCAAATACCTTTTTCAAAGGATTTTGGTGTGCCTCATATTTAAGCATTATTCATGTTAGCAGAGAAATTAAATTCCTCAAATCCTATTTAAGGCTGGGATGGGGGGGACGAGGAGAGCAGGGGGATTTACCCACTGATGCTAAAGTAGAAAACAGAGAGCATGACTTGCAGCTGTTCAGCTCTGTCTTAAACAAGAAAACAAACCTCCTAACCAGCCACCACCAAACACCTTTCCCTTGGTTCCCATGGCAACACCTCTATCCTCTGGTGCCCACGAAGTCTCTAATGCCTCCGACTAGTTGGATTCATTGGCACCTGCTCCCCTTGCCAGCTCTTGTCAAAACTTATTAGAATGAGAATCTTTTCCGATAGCACTAGTGGGAAAAGAAAGCAAACACATTTAGTTCACTGGAGATCTCTTTCAATTCCCAGTCAGGCTAGCATCTTCCTAAGGCTTCCTAAAGAGGACAGTACCCACCTGGGCTCACTGTGTCCTGCCCGCAGACTTGCGCACACTGACACACATGGTGAAGCAGTGACCCAGCAGGGTGTGCCCATCTGAAAGGCTGTCCTTTCTCAGGGCCTTTGTTCTAGTCTATGATACCCACGTTTCTGATGCTTTGCAAGGGAAGGAAAGAGTTAGTCCAAAGAGCAGGTATTCTGATCCTTCAGGTACCATCAACCAATGGGAACAGTCGCTGGTGATGTAATGCTCTTAACTCCTCCAGTTTGAGGACTTAAGGGTGGGGATTTGTAGGGGTTTGGATTTTCTCTGGCCTATACTGAACTAGATTTTTCTCTCCAGCTATTTATGTCCTGTCACTTAAGTTCAGGTTTTCTTGAGAATGCAAGGATGCTGCTTTTAAGACAGATTTCAGAGCAAAGCCAGACAAGCTGGATAAAACAGCAAGTGTGACAGCAAACTTTTTGCCTATAATCCTGTGTTGTGGTTTTGTGGAGCTTCCTGAGAGAGAGTTTCAAGTGATCCATTCCCGCCCCCCCAACATAAGCTGACCTCAAAACTGAAGCAGCATAGATTCCTTGATACTTCTTCATCCCTTCATCTCTTCAATTCAGTCCATGATTCTCTATTAAAAATCTCCAGGGCTGATGGGGAGCCACATGATCCTAGAGTTCTAGGGTGACCAACATTCCCAGTTTGCTCTGGACTGATGGGTTTTTCAGAAGCAGCATTTCCAATGCTAAAACCAGGAAAGTTCCAGGCAAACCAGTTTAATTAGTCACCCAAAGCAAAGCCTATAATAAATATTTGGGGAAGGGGCAGGGGTGAAGACGTTAGAATAAACTTTGTTCAACAGAAAAATTCAGTGTCAAACAGATACATGTAGTGTCACTTGAGTCTAATACTTTGGTTCCTCTTAAAACCCATGATTTTAAATAAATGTTCAATATTGGTTCAGTGAAGATGGAAACAAACTGGTCTTCTATTCATTAAAAATACACACACACACACCATATTTTCTCTATCCATTATCTATCCATGGACACTTAGGTTATTTCCATATCTTTGCTATTATGAATAATTCTGCAATGAACATGGGGGTGTATATATTTTTTCCAGTTAGTATTTTTTATTTTCTTCAGATAAATACCCAGAAGTGGAACTGCTGGATAATATGGTAGTTTTATTTTTATTTTTTTGAGGAACCTCCATAATGTTTTCCAAAATGGCTGTACCACCTTACATTCCCATCAACAGCGTACAAGGAAAGATTCCCTTTTCTCCACATCCTCGCCAACACTTGTTATTTCTTTCTTTTTGATACTAGCCATTCTAATAGGTGTAGGTGATATCTCATTGTGGTTTTGATTTGAATTTCCCTCATTGTTAGTAATGTTGACCAACTTTTTATGTGTATGTTGGCTATCTGTATGTCTTCTTTGTTATTCAGAACCTCTGCCCAGTTTTTGACTGGAATGTCTGTTTTTCTCCTATTGAGTTATGCGTTCTTTATATATTTTGGATGTTAACCCTTTATCAGATATATGAATTGCAAGTATTTTTTCCCATTCAGTAGATTGCCTTTTCATTTTAGTATGATATAGTCCCACTTGTTTATTTTTGCTTTTGTTGCTTTTGCTCTTGATGTCAAATCCAAAAAATCATCACCAACACTGATGTCAAGGAGCTTATTACCTATGTTTTCTTCTAGGAGTTTTATGGTTTCAGGTCTTACATTCAAGTCCTTAATTCATTTTGAGTTAGTTTTTGTGTAAGGTATAAGATAGTGGTCAAGTTTCATTCTTTTGCATGCGGCTGTCCAGTTTTCCCCAAATCATTTTTTGAAGAGACTGTCCTTTCCCCATTATATATTTTTGGCTTTTTTGTTGTCAATTAATTGGCTGTATATGTGTCAGTTTATTTCTGGGCTCTCCATTCTGTTCTATTGATCTATGTGTCCTTTTTTATATCAATATTATATTGTTTAGATTACTATAGATTTGTAATATAGTTTGAAATCAGGGAGCATGATACCTCCAGCTTTGTTCTTCTTTTTCAGGATTGCTTTGGCTATTTGGGATTGCTATTCCCTTCTGGGCTGCAAAATTTCTACTTAAAAAACAAACAAACAAACAAAAAACTCTTCTGATAGTCTTATGACGGTTCTCTAGTTTATAACAAGTTGTTTTCTCTTGCTGCTTTTAAGATTCTTTCCTTGTCTTTAAATTTTGACATTTTGATTATAATGTGTCTTGTTGTGGGTCTCTTTATTTGGAATTCTCTAGGCTTCTTGTATCTGGAGGTTTGTTTCTTTCTCCAGGTTAGGAAAATTCTCAAATTATCTCCTCAAATAAGTTTTCTGCCCTTTTGCTCTCTCTCTTCTCTTTCTGGGACTCTTATAAAGCAAATGTTAATCTGCTTCATGTTGTCCTATAAGTCCCTTAAGCTATCTTCCCCTTTTAAAAATTCTTTTTTTCTTTTTGGTGCTCTGATTGGGTGTATTCCTCTGTCCTGTCTTCTAGTTCACTGATTCTTTCTTCTGCTTCACCTAGTCTGATGTTGAAATCCTCTAGCCTACTTTTCCTTTTGGTTTTTATTCTTCTGCCCTATGGTTTCTGTTTGGAACTTTCTTATATTTTCTATTTCTTTGTTGAAGTACTGTGGTCATTCATTCTTCTCCCAAGTTCTATGAGCATCTCTGTGACTGTAACGTTGAACTTTTATCAAGTAAATTACTTATCTCTATTTCATTAAGGCTTTTTTTCTTGAGGTTTTATCTTATTCTTTTTCTTGGAACATAGTCTTCTGTTTCTTCATTTGCTTGACTCTCTGTGTTAGTTTCTATGTGCTAGATGAAAAAGACTTCTTTCCCAGTTTTGAAAGGTTGGCCTTGTGTAGGAGATGAACCTTATTATTCAACCCCTTTCTAGCTTTTCATTGTCTCTTAAACCTTTGTGATTGTCCAAGCTGTGTTTCTGTCTGTGTAGTGTCCTGGGGTGGTAGCCTGCTATGAACTGTCTCTCTAATTGGTTACAATCTTATGAGACCTAGGAACACAAGCTCCCTGGGCACCAGAGCCAGGTGATCAAGAAATATCCCATGGGCAGCAGCTGCAAAAACCATGGCACCAGACATAAAAACTGGGGTACTAAATGCATACAGGAGCTTCCCCCTGAGAGATGTGGGAGCTCTGAAGCACAGCAGAGGGAGAGCATGCAGATAGTGTCCTCTCTCTGAGGTTTCAGTAAAGGTTTACAGTCAGCCTTTAGAAGTGTGTTTAATTAGAAGTCTGTTCTCAGGCTGCAGCTATGATGATAAGCTAACAGGCATCTTTCCAGAAAGACTGAGCTCCTGGGTCTGTTGTTTCTTGCTGTGTCTTGGGGATGGCAGCTGATTAAGAACTCTTTCTCCTTTGATTATAGTCCTGTGGGACACACAAGAGTAACCCTGATGGCAACAAGAGACAGGCCATGTAGAGGTGTTCCCTGCCAGTAGCCACAAAAATCAGGACACCAGAGAAGGGTATTAGTTCCCTTCTGTAAGATATACGTGAGCCAGAGTGAGACAGAGGATAAGCACAAAAAGTGTATTCACCAGCCTCTACTCTCTGAGAGCCCTTCCATAGGCCCCTGTAAATGTGCCAAGTCAGAAGCCTGCCCCTCAGGCCAAGCTACTGGACAAGCAAATAGGCCTCTTTCTCAGAAAGACTGAGGGTGTTTTTCATTCTGCTTTCTGTGCAGTGCCCTGGGAGTGATATTTTGCCAAGAATTCTCTCTGACTGGTACAGTCCCATGGGACCCAGGGATGCAAGTCTCCCCTAGCTTCTAGAGCCCAGTGATAAAGGGACATCTCCAGGGTGGCAGCTGCAAAATCTGGGTTACCAGATATAAAACCAGGGCAACAGACATGTGTAGAATCTCCCCTCTGGTAGGTACTGATGATTTGGAGTGTGGCAGAAATAGAGCACAAAGATGGCCCCCACCAGCTGGAGCATAAAGATGGCACCCATAGAAAAGGAAAGGGAAAAAAAGATTGTGTTTGCCAGCTTTAGCAAGGGACAGGGAAAGCAGGAAGATGGTGCTTATCAGCCTCCATTCCTGGCAGGTATTCTTTGCAGGCCCTTATCCCTTAGACCTATGCTTTAAAATTATGAAACAAGTCTCTTACACATAAAGTCTGGGTGCTCTTCAAAGAGCTGCTTCTTTTGATGGGCACTAGGACAGGTGAGTCTGTGTGCAGGTCCTTATAAGAGATGTTTCTCAATTTACCATAGCCATGTGGGTCTTGGCATGAGCCCTGTTGGTCTTCAAAGCCCGGTGTTTTGGGGGCACATCTTTCAGGTGTTGGTCTTAAAAGTTGTGATGCCCAGTGGGGGGTATGAACCTTTCACTCCTCAGGGAGAATCTTGAGTTCCCTTTCTCCTGATTATGGGTCATCCTGCTGGGTGTGGAGTTTATGGTGAGATTGTGTCTCAGCCTTTCCTTCCTGCCTTGATGAGGTTTCCCTCTCATCTTCCTGATGTGAAGGGGTTATTCTGCTAATTTTAGGGTTTTTTTCCCCCAGAGGAAATTGATCCATATATAGCTATAGATTTGGTATGTCTGTGAGAGGTGAGTTCTGGATCTTCTTGTGCCACCATCTTGGACCAAAATTTTGGTCCCTGTCAATACTGAACACATTGCATAAGTGATCCAGGCAGTTGGCTGGCTGGCCCACTTCAATAACTGGTTCTCCTTGATACTATAACTTCAGAGGACTTAAAATTTTTCTGGAAGTAATGCATATATACATATATGTAAATATATATATATACACATATATATATATATATATAGTGGTTGAGAGGTCATACAAGTCAGTCCATGGACTTAAGGTGAGCATTAGCAATAATGGTGCCTAACATAAATGATGAGACTATGAGGGCTCTAGAGGTAAGAAGATTCATGGAAGGTATCAGACATTACCGGGGCTTTGAAAGTTGAGAAGGTATTGTTTCACTATCTGAAAATTATTAAGTTATACACCAGTAATATATATTCTTCTACACATATGCTATACTTTAATAAATATTCAAGAAATATTGCAAGTATATGGTGAAAAAATTGTAAGATATACATACTACAGTTTACCTATTACAATGAACAGCAGTCTCCTGCTCCATGCTATCCCACCAAGAATTTGCTTTTATAGATTTTAAGTGTTTCTTCAGCTGTTTAACTATGTTTTAAAATAACAAATTTATACCCTTATATCTTGATTTTTAAAATTCCCTTCTTTGGACTTCTTATTCTGACACCAAAAGTTTTAGCACTTATGCTACCACCATCACACATGGGTGCACACATGCACACACACACACACAAACACACACAAATTGTATTTCTTTTGTATCATATTTTCCTGCTTCGGTATACAATTGTGGCTTTTTTCTTTTTTTTCTTTTATTTCCTCTTAATTATTAATCTCTCCCTGAGCTCTCTATCAGAGATATAAAACATTTTAATTTCAGTCTCATCAAACTTAACTTGTCATAAAAAATAAAATAGTGCAAGTTTCCTTGGAGATTTCCCTTCTGGAACCCTGTGTTTAACTGCTACTATCTGAAAATGACTGTATTCTGGACCAGCTTCACAGCTGTCTTCTGGAATCTCTAGCACTATTATCCTATGAATTTCATCCATATTTCTTTTTGTTGCTAAGATCCCAGGTATTCCTTTCTCTGATGAATGACACCATTTGTAGAAACATTTTCCTCTGTTTCCATATGTATTTTAGAGTCATCTCGTAAATTTCTACTGGAGTTTTGATTAGGATTGCATTAAATATATAGATTAGTTGGGAAGAAACTGACATCTTGGTAATGTCAGGTCTTCTAATTTCTAAACATGGTATATCTCCATAAATATTTAGGTCTTCTAATTTCTAAACATGGTATATCTCCATAAATATTTAGGAGATATTTAGGTCTTAGATTTACCATCAATGTTTTAGTTGCCAGTACACAGATCTTTCACATATTTCATATATCTATACATAATATTTTATAGCTCACAATTTTGGGGGCTATAATAAATGGCATCATTCAATTAATTTTAATTTTCAGTTGGTCACTGTTAGTCTATAAAAATATAATTGACTTTTGTATGTTGATTTTGTATCCTATGATCTCACTAAATTCATTGCTTAGTTCTGTCAGCTTTCTTGAACATCTTTTGGGATTGTCTAGATCTCTAAATAGAAATGTTTTATTTTACCCTCTCCAATCTATATACTATTATTCCTTTTTCTGCCTTATTACACTGGTTAGAATCCTTTTTTTTTTTTTTAAGATTTTATTTATTAATTTGACAGAGAAAGACACAGCGAGAGAGGGAACACAGCAGGGGGAGTGGGAGAGGGAGAGAGAGAAGCAGGCTTCCCGCTAAGCAGGGAGCCTGATGCAGGACTCGATCCCAGGACACTGGGATCATGACCTGAGCCGAAGGCAGACGCTTAACGACTGAACCACCCAGGCACCCCTACACTGGTTAGAATCCTAAGTATGATGCTGAGTAAGAGTAATAAGAGTAGTAAGAATGAACATTTTGTCTTCTTCTGACAATAGATGACAAGAGTTCAGTCTTTATCTTTAAATATGATGTCAAGTGTAGGTTTTATTTATTTATTTATTTATTTATTTATTTATTTATTTATTTATATTCCATTGATCACCTTATCTTTCAATTTGGGGAAATTATTTAAAATTGTTTCTTTGCTAAATTTTTCCTTTGCATTTTTCTATTTTCTCACTTTAAAACTCAAATAGCTAAATATTGAATATCTAGTATTGATCATCTATTTTTTTCTTCTCTTTTTATCACCCATTTTTTTTTCAGATTTATTTATTTATTTAGAGAGAGAAAGAGAGAGTGAGCAGGGGGAGGGGCAAAGGGAGAGGGAGAGTGAGAATCTCAAGGAGACTATTTGCCAAGGGCAGAGCATGACATGGGGTTTGATCTCACAACCATGAGATCACAACCCAAGCTGAAACCAAAAGTTGGACACCCAAACAACTGAGCCACTCAGGCGCCCCAAGAGTCACCCATTTTAAGTTCAATGGTACTTAGTACATTTACAGAATTTCATAGCCATCATCACAATTCAATTTTAGAACATTCCCACCACCCCAAAATAAACCTTCATACTCCATGGTAGTCAATTCCTACTCTAGACTCAAGCAACTATTAAGTGGATATTCAATTTCTATAGCACATTTTGTGAAGGAAAATAATCTTTTCTTTCATTGAATTGCCTTAGCATCTTTGCCAAAAATCACTTAACCATACATAAAAGGATTTATTCATGTACTCTTAACTCTGTTCCCTTCATCTATATTTCTTCTTATGCTAATTATCACACTGTCTTGATGATTATTGCTTTATATTGTTTTAAAGTCAATAAAGTCCTTTCATTTATCTTTTTGTTCAATAATTCTTGTATTTCCATATGGATTTTATCATCAGCTTAAAGTTTGTCAATTTCCCTCAAAAAAATATCTGCAGAGATTTTGATAGAAACTGTGTTGGATCTATAAATCTGCAGTTACTTGTGTAACTGTTCATTCATGGTTAATGCAACATTTCTCTCTGGCTGCTTTCAAGTCATTATCTTTATTTTTCAGAAATCTTATTTACGTTTGGCATAATTTTTAAATTAATTATTATCATCATCATTAGTTTGTAATCTTTTGGAGTCACTGAGCTTCTTAGACTGTATGTTTATGTGTTTCTTAAAATTCAGGAAGTTTTTAGATTATAATTTCTTCAAATATTTTATTAGCTCCAAACTCTTTCTACTCTCCCAGGATTTCAATAACCTGTATGTTAGACCTTTTATTAATGTTTCAGGTCCTTAGGTTTCTTTTCTTTCTTTTCTTGTCAAAGTCATTTATCTCTGATTTTAGATTAGAAAATTTCTATTTATCTGCCTTCAAGTTCACTGATTCTTTCTTCTATCATTTCATTCTTATATTGAACTGGTTCAGTGAATATTTTATTTCATTAACTATTTTTTATTCTAAAATTCTCTGTTCTTTTTCATATCTTCTAATTCTTGGCTATGATATTGTTTTTCCATTTTTTTCAAGCATATTTGTAATCACATGGAATATTTTGATAGCTGCTTTAAAGTTTTTTAAACACTTCAAACATCAGTCTGATCTCTATGTTGGCATCTGTTGATTGTCTTTTCTCAACTGAGTTGAAATTTTCCTGGTTCTTGATATAGTAAGTAAACTTGGATTTTATTCTGGATATTTTTAGTATTATGTATGAAAGTACAGTTTCTATTTTAATATTATATCTAAGCAGGCAATCAACCTATTTAAGTCTAGGATGCATAATCCTGTCACACTTTTATAGAATGTGGTTCAATTGTTAATTGTGTTTTCAAAATCATGTAGAGCTTCTAGGGCTTCTGGTCTGTCCATTTGTATGATATCCAGATGCTAATCTGAAACCTGGGCAGTATTCTGGTCATTTCTCAAAACTCTTCATGTATTGATTCTGGTTTATTTCACCATGGGATGCTCAGTGTTTTGCTTAGAATTTTATACACAGGTTTAAAGAATCCTTTTTACTAGCTCCTCTTCTACATAATGCACTCATACTTTCTATTAATGATACCAGGTGAAGGTCCTCATCTATTCTACATTTGCTTAGTTTTAAGTAAGGACAGACAACGTGGATTCACCTCCTCATTTGGAGAGGGGAAGGGGTACGGTCTCATTCATCCTTAGTGCAGGGAAATCATGGACAGAGCTCTGACCCAGGGTCTCTGAAGCACCAGCTGGGTGGGGCTATATACCTCTTTCTCGTCCTTTGATTAGTGAAAACAGGCTTTCCTAGAAACTTTTTGTCTGTTCTCATTGGCATTTCTGGGTTCTGGACTTCTCTATCATTCTCAGTGGGATATGTAGCAAGACTTGGCAAACTACAGGCTCTGAGCCAAATCTGACCCACTCTCTGGTTTTACAAATAAAGTTTTACTGGAATGCAGTTGTTGTACAACCATGCCTTTGCTACAAAGGCAGAACTGAGTAGTTTTGATAGAGACCACATGGACTGCAAATATGAAAATACTTACTGTCTGATCTTTAGTGATGAACACTCCTGATCTCTGACATAGAAAAAGAAAGAAAAACACTCTCTCTCTAAAATAAATAAAATCTTTAAAAAAATTGACCATGATAGGAAAAAAGATAAAGAGGAGATGTAAGCAGCAGGGAAACAGAGTCAGGATATCCTAGAAAGCAAGCCACCATATTTCTGCTAACAATACACTAAAACAACACAGAATTTAACTTTTTAAAGTTCGTAAAGCTATCTGAATCAAGTCTCCATTTGCAAGTTCAGGATATTTAATTTTATGTATGATTGTGTAACAGGAAAACATTGAGGCAAAATCCCATATAAAGTTACTATGAAGGGGTGCCTGGGTGGCTCAGTCAGTTATCTGCCTTCAGCTCAGGTCATGATCTCAGGTCCGGGGATAGAGCCCCACGTCAGGCTCCCTGCTCAGCAGGATGTCTGCTTCTCCCTCTCCCTCTGCTGCTCCCCCTACTTGTGTTCTCTCTCTCTCCCTCTCTTGCTCTGTCAAACAAAGTTACTATGAAGAAAAAGAGATGGAGTATAGCATCTCCCCAGTGAGTGAAACAATGCCAGAAATATATATTCAATACATAGATAAAAATTATAATGTGCTGTTTTATAATTATCTAAATTATGTAAGACATGAGAGAAGAACATAAGTCAGAATGAAAAACATTCAGAACTCAGTGACAGAATTCAAGAATTTAAAATAGAAGCAAATGTTAGTTTAGAAATTAAGAGTAAACTAGGAGGAATACAAAAGTAAACACAAAGAACAAATACTATCCTTAGGGAAAAAAATTAAAGAAATTAAAAGTGAGATAAAAAATTTTTTTTCAAGAAAGTGAGAGATTGAAGATAGGCAAAGGAGATCCAAAGTGTATAATGGGAGACCCTGAAAAGCAAACCAAAGCAAGAAAAGAGAAAAAAAATCAAAATCTATTGTTCAACAACAGTTTCTAAAATAAAAAAAAAAATTAGATACCTATTGAATAGGATAATACTAACACAGAATTACTAGCAGCAAGATGTATTCTAGTTACAGTATCAGTCTTTAAAGAAAAAGAAAAATACTCTGAACATCTAGGCAAAAAGGGCATACAATTTATAAGGGAAAGAAAATAGATTATTATTATACATTTTTTATAGCAATGTTTTGAGCCAAATAAAAAGGCAGTAACATATTTATAATATTTAAGGAAAGAAAATGTCAATCAAAGATTTTATACCCAGTAAAAGTGACATACAACTAAAAGTCACATACAATTTATTATCACCATGAAACAACTCAGAGAATATTGTTACCTTGATCCTTTCCTAAGGAATTTACTAGACATTAAGCTTCAGACAGCCTAAATGATTAAAAAGTCATCAGTATGGAAAAAATAATACATAATGTAATATAAGCAGAAATACCAGTATTATTTTAAAAGGTTGTTATAGTCCAGTACCTAGCACTTTTGGAATTCAGATTGTGCTCTTGAAATACTATCTCCCTTTGAACAAAATCAGAACTTCATGGAGAAACAGCTGAATCTGGGACGTGTAGTCTGCAATATTGTGTCATTCCAGATAACAAGAAAGCCACCAAAAGCTTCTAGAATTATGCCCAAAAGACTCAGGAAACAACTTTTATGTATTCCCACAGGCATAAAATAGGAAAATTTGAACTTCAATAGAGAAACAATTTCAATAAATACTAGTAAAATATGTTGAAATTCATCAGTTATTAATGATACTTATTTTGTAAAATACAATTTGTCATCTGAGGATGAAAAGGATCATTATACTATAAAATGTGGATAAATGAGAGGGATAAATTAAGCATTAACTTGTATTTTCTATATGAACTGTACAACTGGGTAACTGAGTAGTATGTGAGGAAAATATCTGTAAATTTATTCAAGTTAATATATATATATATATATATATATCTCTCACCATTTTGCACGTTGAAATAACTTATACACCTAGGCATTAAGCACCAGCACCTGCTAAAATATAAAAAATAAAATAAAAAGTAAAACCCAAACATATGCCAAGCCTCTGGTTTCAGTTGCCAATAATGAGGGATATAGAGGACAAAGATACAGATAGACCTATACCAAGAATAAGAAATCAGCCAATTCAAAAATGTTGGGTATTCTACAAGTCAAATATCTTGAAATATTCAACAGATAAGTTATCTTAAAAGAAAGAGATAGAAGAGGAACATGTAAACTTAAAATATATCTATAAAACATATCATGTTTAAAAAATGGTAAGGATTTAAAAATGGTCAGGATTAAACAATAGTGTTTAGGAATGCAAATTAGATGATAAAATCATAAAGAAACAAAAGGAAGAAATTACTATAAAAGTCCAGTTAGTGGTTATATTTTGGAAGAGTGGTAGAGTCTGTGATTGATGTGAGGCACATGGAGGGCATCCTGGTCTGGCTTACATCTTGTTTCTTAATTTTTGTGGTGGCTAAAAGGCCTTATAATTATCATTAAGCAAACAAATTAGTGATGACAAAATTACTCATGGATTTTCCATCTAATAAACTGGTTTAAATTAACAACAACAATAAAAACAGAAAAAAAAAAATCCAGAAAAAAAGAAGACAAGAAAACTGCACCAGGAAGAAAATCCAGTAGTAACAGATAAAACAAAATAAAACAAAACAAACAAACAAAAACCCACTTTTAATATTTTAATTATAAGACAAAAATTTAAACACTATACTAACTGTATTTAAATAATGAAAGCAAGTTTTGAAACTAAAAGGAAAAGAAACCACACAGAAATCTCAAATAGTAGGTTTGAGAAAATAGAACTCATAAATATTAAAAATAAAATAATTGAAAGAAAAAAGCTCAGTTAAGATTTAATAGGAGATTAGACATAGTTGACTACAAAATTAGTAAAATATAAAATATTTTCAGTAAAAGATTTTGTAGAAAATTTTGTAAAAGATTTTTAGTAAACTAAAAGATATAGTCAGGAAGAATTATACAGATGCAACATAGAGACAGGACTAAAAAGATGAGAGAATATAGAATATAAACTGAGAATATAGAATAAAAAGAGAGAAGAGAGAAAATGTAGCAGATCAATTTTAAAATTTATTTGGGATAATAATTTTTCAGATATGATAAAAGACACCAATGTGAGAAGACCTATATGAATAAAGATAAATAAAAAAGAAATCTACATTCAAATTATAGTGAAACTGCAAAAGACAAAGACATAAATAAGATTTTAAAAAGTTTTTTTCAAAAAAGCAACCATTAAAAGTTCAACTGATTTCTTAATAGTAACAAAATAAACCAGAAAACAATGTATTAATAACTTCAGACATTGATAATGTAAAAATCCTTGTTTTAATTTTAATTTTTTAAATTTTTATTTATTTTTTTTGTGGTTTTTTGTTTGTTTGTTGTTTTAATTTTTAGAGCAACCACTATAAAAATAGAACAAGAAATTTACATCTAACCTAGAAGAAAGAAGAGAAAGTAGAAAATGTCCTGCAAGGGACTACAAAGAGTTCAAGAAAAGACAGAATTGTCAGAGAGAAAAAACATATCACTTCACAATGTGCTGATATAGTTGAACAGGGATCTCACTGCCTGAGCTGAGATGAGGGAGAGGATGGTTCAGAGAGAAGATGGTGAGGCTGAGTTGTGAGGTACCCAACTATGTCAGGGGAGGGTCACTTTGAGAATTAGGAGGTAAGGATTCAGCATTAGCCACTCTAGTAGAAGTGCAGACCTGTTTCTGTCAGTTGGGGAGTGATATGAAATATAATAAAAACAGTAGACCCTAACAGGTCCAGTTTTCAGACTGTTAAACCATTAGTATGCTGGAAGACTGTTACTGGGATCGTTTATAGAGTGGGCAATCCCTGCAAGTTGGAAGCCTTTAACACTACCCATGTTGTTTTAAAACCACCAAATTCCTTTTTTTATGTTGGGAGTAAGTATTTTTCTTGAAAATAATTCTAAAATAGTCTGTACATTATTTAAATGCAATGCTTTTAGTAAAGGAGCTGCTCAATAATTTGCTGAATTGTTTTAAATATGTTATGAGGAGTATCAATTAAAGTTTTCTTGGTGACTTGGGGTTATCATAATCAACATCCTTGTTGACTGGAGCTATAATGCCGCTGCCTCCTCAGGCTCTCTGGTGAAGTATGAGGAGCTATTTGTTCTAGAACTAAGTGGTCCCCATTTGAGCACTTTGGGAGTTGTTTTTGTTCTTTCCCATGTCTTGCTGGAAGTATTCACTTCTTTGCTTTCATTCTTATTTCTATCAATCTTGCTTAACTCTGTGCAATTGGCTGTTTTTGGTTTCTCTATGTTGAGATTAATCATTAAAGTTATTAATTATTTTGAAATATAAATTCACAGAGTGTGAGTTTTTGAGACAGGGCTTTTCAGCTGTGGGTCATGATCCATTAATGAGTTGGGAAATCAATTTAGTGGTCAGGATTCATTTTTGTTATTTAAATAAATACAATAGAATAGAAAATACCATTGAAAATATTTTGTTTGTCACATGTGGAAAGTATAAATGTTTTGTGAAATGCAGTATTTGTATAATAGTAAAAAGTGTAAACTATGAGCTATTATTTGAATGTAACTCATAGTAAGAAATAATTGAATATATTTTAAGACACTGGATTTTTGACATGTATCCCCCTCCCCCAACCCCCCCCCCAGCTTATTCCTTGTAACTTCTTAATTTCCTTACAGGTAACAGAGAGATAAGAGTGTTATTTTCATATAAAATCTCTTCTTTTTAACTTTAACTTCATTAGGGGAGGGACCTTTGAGACCTCTAATACCTATAATGGACTCATTTTTCAAGAGCAACCATTACTGAAAAGTTTGAGAATCAGTACAAATCTGACATCTTCTTGAGGTGATGGTTATGACATACACCCACTCATCAACCGTCTCAGAAGTAACAGCAAATAGCAGAAAGAAAGAATGGGAAGGGATCCATGCAGAATTTTGGGCTGAAATGTGGGTCTGGACATGATTTCATTTTGGAAGATGGCTTTACTTTTATATGCTAGGAGTGGCAAAATAGCCTTGGAAAAAGAGTGGAGGCTTCCTTATGTAGGGCAGGTTGTACTTTCAAATATAGGTATAACTGGAGTCTTCAAGATTGCCTTTGTGCCCACTTCAGCTCACTATGGAGGGAAGTCTGATGGGGATCCTTGGCAGGAAGCCTAAACAGAAATAATTAGAGCATCTTACTGCATTTCTGTGAAACTTAAGCATGAGAGTAGAAGGCAGATAGGCAGGGCACAGGTTAAAAACAGAAACAGAAACTCCCAACTCAACTGACAGGCTAGATATTTAAATATTTATCAAACAAAAAGATGATGATAATGATGATGATGATTAAGATTTTACTGGCTTTACTCCTTTCTAGAAGTCTGAGAGTAAGTATAGACACTCTTATACCTCCTGATATTTTCTCTATACCCCTTCACTTTTGTTCTCTTCATTTGCTTCCTGTTATTTCTTTCAACCTGAGAAAGAAAGAAAGAAAGAAAGAAAGAGGCAGAAAGAAAGAAAAGACAGACAGACCCTTATATCATTAGTTATTGATTGATCAATGTATTAACAAACTCTTGGTGCCAGTATTGTAAGAGTCACTGGTATGGGTACTTTGAAGGACACAGGCTATACAGAAGTCTGTTGCTCCAAATATATATAATGCAGGGTGTTCAGGGCATTCGGAATACAGGAGGAGGGGGTTCAGCTCTCCATTTTCCCTGTGGTCCAGGGAAGAGCACAATTCACAAATGTACTTTTTTCAGAAGACACAACAAACCAGGAATTTTGTTTTTCTTACTTTAAGTTTATCTGCTAGATCTCTACTTTTATACTATTAAAACCTAGATAAACCTACTTAGTATAAAAATAACTAGCTTGATTGTAAAAGGCCATATTGTGGCCATATTTTTTATACCAACATCTCACTGTGAGTTTACATGGAATAAATCTAGGTGTTCAACAAATTGGGAGGCATGGTTCCTTCCATGAATAATACAAAACCTCACGAAGATTTTCGAGAAACTCAGCCATCATTAGAATTATTCAAAGAATAAAAACTTCTCCTGAAAGGAATTCCCAATAGCTCATTTGCCATGTAAACAAATCGTGTGTCCTGAAGGTATGGTTGGAGTACATAAAATATTAAAATGTTGATACCTGATAGATTCTAGGAAGAAATTTAAATTTATAGGCAAGCATTTCCTGGAGCAGTGGGAGACCCTTATGGTTCAATGAGTCTTGCATTAAAAATAAGACAAGGTCAGATAAATTAGCCCAGAGCATACTATAGGCATGAGTTTTATGCCCAGTATCACCATAACTGTGGTTATGGGTGCCCTTTTGCTTTTTTGGAATTGTAGGAAATGAGGACTACATCTACCAATTAATCCATGCAGATGCAGCTACTTTGTGTCACTGCATGGAAGGTAGAAAAAGGTAAAGAAGAGGATGAATGGAAAATGGAAGTGAATGATGACAACACATGATTATAATAAAAGTTAAAATTTACTGAATCCTTTCAGTATAATTACTGTGCTACATGTTTCCATGTGCCTTTTCTCATGTAATTGTTAAGATAAACCCTTGATGTAGATTTTAGTTTATTCCTAAAAAGCAACAACTATCAGGTGAGGCTAGGATTGTTTAGTGTCAATAATCAAAGTGGTTTATTCTGTATGGTAGTCATGGAGGCAGGCAACACTGGAGACTAGGTATACCCTCTATTGGAATTCCAGGCAGTAAGTGGATTCAAGATGGATCTTTAGGCAGAAACTGGAATACAAGGATTCTGTTCTCTACATAAGCAAAGTGTCAGGCAGGTGTCAGGGTCCCACAAGTGAGCCCCTATTCAGAGATGGACATCTACACAGATATCCAGAATAGTACATGGAAAACTGAGACAGGAGGCTTAGCAGAGGAAAAACCTCATCATGATGAGGGTTATGGGCTACCTGCAACTCCCCAAGACTCAGGAAATCACAAGATTAATTCCAGATCTCATGATTATGTTGAGGCCTCTAATATCCTAATATTATCTCACCCTAACTTAAATACTTCACAATAAACCTATAAGAAAGGCATTACCATTTATAATCATCACCATGATCATCACCATCACCATCATCATCTTCACTAATAAGACATTTGTAGCTTAGAGCAGTTAGGCAACTTGCCCAAGGTCACTCGTAAGAGGATAAAATCATGGTTTGAACTCAAGTTATCTGACTCCAAAGAGAGTTCTCTTAACAAACCACCAGCTTATCTAAGTGAAAGTTCCAGTAAACCAATTCATTCAGTAAATCAATATCAATAGAGCAGCTACTATGTGCCAGCCATGGTGATGGGGTGTAGGTATTAGGTGCTCAATAAATATTGTTTTGATAATCGAATGGATTAATGAATGGATGAATGAATGAATGAATGAATATACTTTTGTATTTGTGAACACATAGCTCAGAACACACCAATTTGAAGCTACGACATTTTGATTAAACTGTTCTCTGGAGGCCATAGTGTAAGATCATCCCCTTGTACATGGGAGCAGTCTTCTTCAGATTGAAAGGCTCTGTTCTTCCTGTCAATTACCCTGACATAAGGCCTATTTTAGATTAGGGAATGAGAGATGGTGAAGTAGGCATTAAACCAGAGGGAAAGCAAAATTCCTTCTTTTCTTTTAGTCTCTTGGAAGTTAGGTCTGAACTCAGTGGCAGAGGTGCTCAGAGCACAACTCCAAGCATTATATGCAGCTGTTCCTGATACATGGAGATGCATCCTATGGATTGGCCTAAACCTATGGGCTCCATGATCCTTGGCATTTAGTTGTTGTGCATAATCTACCTTTAGGTCTAGATTTCAACATTCGGTAAACTCTTATTAAAGGTAACAGCCTAACCTTGGCTATGTTGAAAGTGGGGCAATTTACAGCGAGGCTCCAGGAAACTTGGGAAGTCCCTTCTAGGCAAGAGCAGAGGTTGCAATGTTTCATTAATTCTCAGTAGGGTGGAGATCTCCTGGGGACAGCACAGAAGAGGGCAGTGTCATGACAATTGTATGGACGCTTAAAAGCAGGAGATAGGAAATTGTTTTTAAGCACATGTAAAAAGCACTTGGGAAGACTCATATATTTAACTGGCAGACATGTAATCAGAAGTAGGGAATTAGGGTATGGGAGGGTTGAGAGGAGTTGATTTCATATGAATGTGGTTTACTTCTGTGGGCACTTGCTGATGTATATTGGGCAAATACAATTCCACGCCTGTAATAGCTGCTAACTGAGCACCTGTGGTATAGTGAATAGAACAGAGCCCTGGTAGCCAGGAGACCCAGGATCATCCCAAAGAGTGGCTGGATTAGTTCCCTGGGTATCCATCACTTTCTTTGAAGCCAGGACTAATGATGTTCATGTGTATGACACATAGCCCTGGAAGCCAAAGTCTTATGTTCAGTTCTCCTTCTTAGCACTGGCTAAAGTTCAGCCCTTTCTTTCCCACTCAATAAAGCATATAGGAGTCTAAGGAAAATGTGAAGCATTCAAAGGAAAAATCTTAATTCTTTCTAATTTATATGTAAAATAGGTATTTGCAAACTACAATTAAATGTGAAGCACTCACAATGCCACTAAGAAAAATGATCTGTAAACCATCTCCCTGGCCTATCAATCTATGCCTACACTACCTTCAGATCATTTGGTATGGACAATCTTCCACAGGGAGAAGCAGTAAGATGGGAGGAACAGAGAGTAGAAATTGGGCACAATGGTGTGAATTCATTCTAATACTGGGGGGTGGAGAATGAAACAAGTCAAGATTGGGAAGTTGAGCTGGGTAGTCACTGCAGAGATGAACGTCACAGGAAGAATCCACTGGAGGAAGAGCTGCATCTCTTTTGCTCAAGCCACCACTGGCACTTCTTGGAAATCCCCTATGACAGGGAGAGCAGAGCATAAGCATCTTCCAAACTCTGCCAAAGTTCAGGGGACATCACAAAAGGGGTGAGTTGCTATTTCCCTTGAATGAAATCGTTCCCAGTGAGAAGTCAAGATAGAAAACCTTAACAAACAACAGCAAAAAAAATATCATCCAAATCTACATTTTTTTAAAAATGTTTTATTTATTTATTCATGAGAGTCAGAGAGAGAGAGAGAGGCAGAGGCAGAGGGAGAAGCAGGCTCCCCGCCTAGCAGGGAGCCCGATGCGGGACTCGATCCCAGGACCCCAGGATCATGACCTGAGCCGAAGGCAGACGCTTAACCATCTGAGCCACCCAGGTGCCCCAAATCTACATTCTTAGTTTCCTTTTAAACCAGGCTTCATGCAGCCTCATCATCTTCAGCACAGGATTCTCCTTAATGTGCTGGGAGTAGATTCAAGACGGGGGGGTGGGGGATGGAGAACACCTATAACCTTATCCAAACACTCCACTAATGTTTCCTCTTCCTCGACAACCCAGAAGGTCAGGAGCTCAGTGGTTACTTGCTGAGGAAGAAAAGTTGAAGCACACAGACTTGCAGGGACTCACTACCAAAGAGAGGGTGAACTAGGGAGTACAACAGAAACCTGCTACAGGGTTGACCAGATCTGTCTCATCTTCAGCGCTGGCCTCCAGTAAAATGACACGTGAGGCTGTTTGATTTCTCTTAAGCTCATAACCCAAGGCAGACTCCCCAGGGTGGGGCATCTCAGACTGAATTCATGCTTTCTAGTGGGGCCAGGAGATTTTCACTGGGTAAGTGTGACTTTCACTTCTGACAAGCAACGACATCACTTGATCAGCACGTAATTCTTAGGAAAGAAACATTTGGCTGAGCTAAAAGGAAAAGCATCAGGCACAGACAGATTAGATTTTCCTTTAAATAAACATGGCCTTTCAGAAAGGCAAGAAAAACATTTAGAGCAAAACATGCCGGGCATGAGAATTTCAGATGAAATATCTACCCACCCTGAGCAAGAGCAAGAATCACACCACCATCGCTGAGGAGTCAGAATCACTCCTTTCTTAAATCAATGAGAATAGTTTAAAGGTGTTTGTTCTTACAGGTAGAGGTGTATTTCTCCAACACCAAATTCTGCACTCCTCTGGTCTCACAGAGCATTCATAGTTGACAATTATTTTATTAGATCACTAGTATTTGGGATATTCGAGTTTTTTCCAGCCTTCAACTTGATCCCAAAGATGACAAGGAAACCCCTCTTCCTAAAGACACCAGCAGGTTCTTCATATTAAATGGAATGGCTATGTGATAGTCCGATCACTGAATCATAGAATAGTGCTGATCGGTTTGCTTCTTAAACTTCATAAAGCTCTTTACAAGGTTTTCTTACATGTCTCATCTTTTCCCATTACGTCTTTCTGTTTCCGTTATATGCTCTTCATTTCTGTTCAAATCCCATTCCTTCCCTCTACTTTTTATCTCAGTGACCCAAATTAAAAAGCCAGGAACTTTCATGTTTCATTTGCATTGCCAATCACATTTAGTTAATCATCAAGTCCAAATAATTTTAAATTTTCCTCAAATGCATATATAGATTCAATAAATACCTGTTAAACAATTTGATATGTTTCAGAGACATGTCTGTACATTAAAGATACTAAGAGAAAAGGGTGAGGCTCTCGTGGAACTCCCTTTTAGTGGGAGAGGCAAATGATAAATAAACAAGATGATTCTATATATAGATACCTCGTGAAGATGATAAAATGAGGTATTATGATTGAGAGTGACTTGCTTATCCTCTCTAACTTAGTGACATTTAAACCGAGACCTAGATGATGTGAAGAGCCAGCTACACAAACATCTGGAGGAAGAACAGTCCAAGCTGGAGGAACAGCAGGGGCAAAGGCCCTGTGTAATGAACAGTCTACTTATTTAACACAGAACAAATTATATTTTAAAAGATATGAATATTGAACAATAGAGATGATGGCGGCTTGGGATAGGTGATAGCTGTGGAGAGAAGTTACATATTCTCTGGATATTTGGGAGTTACAGTTGATACAACTTGCTGATGGATTGGATATGGGATGTGAGAGAAATCAGGGGTGAGGCCTAGGTGTCTGATCTGAATGACAGGTGGGCAGTGGTACCAATCACTCTCACTCCCACATCATCATCTTTTACTTAGGTCTCTGCCATAGTCCAATATCTTGTCCACCAAACTGCAGGCCCTCTAAAATCTGTCATCCACATCACTGCCAGCATAATTCATAAAGAAAAAAATGCTCTCATTATTCCACTTCTCATAACCTTTCTTTTTTTAAAGATTTTTTTGCTTATTTATTTGTCAGAAAGAGAGAGAGAGAGAGCACAAGCAGGGGGAACAGCAGGCAGAGGGAGAAGCAGACTCCCCGCCGGCTGAGCAAGGAGCTGGATGTGGGGCTCGATCCCAGGACCCTGGGATCATGACCTGAGCTGAAGGCCGACGCTTAACCGACTGAGCTACCCAGGCGTAACCTCTCATAACCTTTCAGTGACTTCGCATTACTTAGGAGAGATAACAAGCTCCTTTATCTAATGTTCAATGGTATGGTAGGTAGAATTCTAAGATGGATCCCATACTTCTAGCCCTGGTGTAGTTAGCCTGTTACTCCCCTCCCCTTGAATGTGCTTGGGACCTGTGAATATGATAGATGTCACTCCCATGTTTAAGTTATGCTGGATGAGACTGTATTGGATGGGCCTGTCTTAATCAGGTAAAAGCCTTTAAAAAAGAGACTGGCCCTTCCTGATGAGCGACTCTTCTTCTGGCCTCAAAGAAGCAAAGCCATGATGAGTTTTACAGCTGGCAGGAAGTGAATGTTGCCAACAACCACATATGCTTGGAAGAGTACCCCAAGACCCAGATGGAACCCTAGCCCCAGTCATACCTTGACTGTAGCCTTGTGAGACCCTGAGTATGGGTATCAACTTAACCATGCCTAGATTCTTGACCCATAGAAACTATGAGAGAATACATGTGCATTGTTTTAAGCTTTAAGTTTATGGTGATATGTAACAGCAGCAAATGCAAAGGCCTTTCATGCCTGACTTCTATTGATTTCCAACATTATCAGTCATCTTAACTGGCCTCAACCTTTATATTTCAATAGTACCAATAATTTGCAGACTCTGGCCTTTACCTAGCTGTCCTTCACCCCACGCTCTTGGTGATACCGGCTCCTCTTTCTAGAATTTCCTCCATCTCTCCATCATCTAATTTCCACCTGGAAATACTCTTTTAGGAAGACTCACTTCACAGTTCATCTTCACCTACTAATTCACTCTTTCAACATATATTTATTGAGAATCTACTTTACACCAGCTGAGGGATATAGAAGGATAAACAGAAATTTCTGCCATCATTTCCATTACATTCTAATGGGAGAGAGAGATCTTCAAAACAAACAAATAACCAAATACATGGCATAAAACCTATATGATGGATAGAAAACTTGGACAAGAGAATAACAATGGCTTCTTCATAAAGCTTTCCCAGTCCATCTCAACATGTCCCACCACTTTGAATCTGCTCTCCATAGATTGTACGTATATTGAAGGTAGGGATGGTATTTTGCTCCTCTCTATATCCCTAGCACCTAGACCATGTGCTTATGCACAATAGTTTTGTTGAATAAATTAATAAAAGATCTACCCATTCCTGTTGGCCCCTATGAAAGCCAGAGCAAAACATTACAAAACCAAAGTAAAACCAAAAACCACAGATCCACTTTGCCCCTAAATCAAGAAGGGCCAGGCCTAGGGATTTAATATCCAATAGAGTGGGACCTTAATTAGCTAGCTGCTCCTAGCATATTTCCCAGCATCCCTGGATACTAGTTTTAACATAACCCAGCTGTCTCCTTGATCCCCAAAATGAGTCATCAACCTGTCTTACTTGACTTCTAATCATAGTCCCTGATGCCCTTCTAGTTCCCTATTAGTTCATTTCAGTTGTCTGGGGTTTACTTATCATCTAGTTCCTTTTAATTCCATTCTCTTCTGGCCATTTCCCTTGCACAGATTCCTATTACAACAGATGTTTGTCAATTTTGAGGCCTCCCAGCAACTTTGAACACCCTTTTTAATTTGAAGTAATTTATTTCCTATTTTTTGACTCTTGGTGGGAGCCATGTACTCAATTCCCCAGCCTCCTTTGAAGCTGGGGCACACTTACATGACCAACAGCCTCTTAATTATATTCAATGGATGGATGGTGAATTGGAAGATTAATAATTTAAAGAAGTAGGTCCCACATGGAATCCTTTTGGGAGATGGCAGTGGTGGCTGCATCCAGTTTCCATGGGCGGTGGTAGCTAAGGTTCTTGCAGAAGCATCCAAGGCTGGCTTCCATAACATCTGTACCTGGCAGAGGTACCAGACTGTCTCCACTGGGGCCAGTTCTGTGGTATGGCTTTGGACATTGTTCTAGGTTGCATAGCTGGAGACTCTGTGAGCTATCCATTATTCTTTAATACAGGCCTTAAACTATTGAAGCTAATTTATATTTGTTATAACTAAAAACCTTGCTTGTTATATCTCTAATTACCCTCCCTCCCCAACAACTTGGCATTCACCTAAAAGAGCATTCTATATAGTGTTCTTGGTCTCTCCTACCATTCCATTATCTACCTGGCCATTGTCCCTATTCCCTGCCATGCACACATACATAGAGTAGCAGCCTAGGTGTGGGTGAAGGTACAGAGTACTAGTGTTTAGCAAATCCCCTTGGCTTTGTGATGTTCCACTGATCTTGTCTACTCCTCAGCTGGTCTCTCTGAACCCCTGACCCGGTTACTCCTAATACCTTTTCTCTACCAACTACTATCCTCCCCCAAAATGCTTAATGGAGAGCAGTATTATTCTACAAATCTCTAAAGTGGAGAGCTAAGGGGACAGATTTGGGCAACCGCTTCACTTGAGGAGCAGTGTAAGACTTGCTCATTCCCACACATCTCCCCAGAAAGAAAACTCACTGTGGTAGCCTCATTAGCAACAGCTATACAGATCTGCTGCCAAGGAAACTACATCTTTTTTGATACCCAAAGCCAGAACTTAATCAAAAATGGAAACAGAAAGGAAGTTCTAAAACAGCCCAATTTTTTCCAGTGCCATAATAATCTCAGCAGGCCCATTATATTGGCAGGTCAGCTTATTCATGCAATTATGCACACAATGAACAGGAGGCAGCAAAGAGGTCAGAATCAGGATGGGGTGGAGTCTGCTAAGGTGACAGCTCACCATTTTCAAAGGAGAGGTGAGCCTCTCAACAGCAGGGTTGACAGAGTATCCATCAGAGGCGGAGCTCCGTGAAGATCAGGAGGATGCATTGTGCATCCCACAGAGTGCCAGGATGCAGTGCCCCAGACAGCCACACTGCTGTATTAAACAACCTTCTCAGTGTTTCCATGCTTTTTGTTTTGCTTTTTTTTTTTTTTAATCATCTGCCTTTGAATTTTACACAACAAAATGAAAATTCAAGGCTCCAAGTGTAATGATGGACCATGCTACTTAGCCTAGTTTACTTATGAAACTAATTTCTCTTGCTTGGCCTCCTACCAAGGCACTTTCATGACCAAGGGAAATGGCGGAATGTGAAAAGGGCCCAGGCATGGACTGAACCTGACCCCGTATTGGTTCTGTCACTTTCTGGCTCTGGATCTTGAGGCAAGTCACTCCCAAGCCTGAACACCTTTCTTGTAAAATATCAGTACACACTACATGAATGATGTGGAAATGTACCTGGCACATAACACATTTTCATGGGCTGTCAATCATATTTTGCAGAATCTGTGGCCAGCCCCATTCCAAAGCATAGAGTCCTAGAAACCAAGTACAGGGGAAAGAGAAAGCATTACGAATTTATTAGCTGGATGTCTCCCTTTCTCACCTCTCTCTTCAGCTACAGCAGGCAAGATACTATCAGCAGCTGTGTGCCCACATAAACAGCTGTCTACATGAAACAAGGCAGGAGGCCCATATTAAATAATGAAGATAGAATACATTAATTATACAATGGTAAGTAACTATCATATAAAATATGACTATTATAGGGTTGTTATTACTTTTACTACATTATTCATGCTGACATAAATATAACAACCCACTAGTCATCAGTGTCATACTGTTTTTATAAAGAAAGAAAATGGAACTCAAAGCATTTAATGACCTAATGGCCAAACCTCTAAAACACCAAAGTAATGGTTGGCAGTGCATGAAAAGAGGCCTGCAGTTTTCCCAATAGGACAGCTTAGTGACTGAGCTATGTTTTAATTTTGACTTCTCATTCCACTGATGCCTTCTTGGCCTATCAGTTTATAACTGGGCAGAACATGTTGCAACATATGGGAATACAAATAGAAGAACACACGATAGGTTACCCTGGCCTAGAATATCAAACATTGTCTTCCAATTCTACCATGGGACCTTCATTTGTTTGATTCTTAAAAACAACTTTTCAGATCTATACCAGCTCCCCACATATGAGTGGTAACTCATCATTTTAGAGTAATTGTAGCAATATCTCATGTGAAGTGGGCAAGGCATATTAGGAAAATAAAACCCAGAGACACTTTTCTAAGGACAAAATTGCTGGCATCAATATTAAGTTCAGTGAATTAAAATTCTTGTTCTTTTCAGCATTTTATACTACCTCTAATTATCTGTAAGTATCCGTAGGAAAATGGTTCTGGAAAGTGAAAGGAGGAAGAAGGGTAAACTGGTAGAAAATGTGTAAGGCAAAACAAGTTTCCAGATTCACAGTTCTCAAAGACTTTCTTTCTAGACCTATTAAGCAGGATGGGCTTATTGCCTGTCCCACGTCTCAGCTTCTTCCTCATGCAAGTCTGGCATGGGCAAGCCAAGATAAAAACAAACAAACCCATAACCTTTTTGAAATTATCAGAAAGAGATTAAAATTTACCCCTTGACAGGCATTTAGAAAATATATAAACTCATATGTGAAAATATGTAAATGGGACCAAATTTTAGATCCTATAGACGGCTATTTTAATCATATGTGGCCATGTAAATGGATCATTCACTCATCAACGAAAATTTATTGAGGGTCTTCAGTGTACAAAATAGAGGCTGGGATCATAATTTTCAGACTTTTGCTGATGTATTTGGATCTTTGCACCTCCCTTAACACCAATGACAATCACCATTATTTTATCATTACTATCTACTTCTGCTAAGTTTTCAACTGTTACAAAAAATTCAGAAGTCAGAGTAAGATATTTAAGTCTCCACCAGAAGTGTCTCGCTAGATGCCAAGTAGGACAAATTTATGCTGGAGCTCAGCTACTCAGGATTCCTATGAAGATGACATGAAATTACGCATGTGAAATACTTTGTAGCAAAGGGTTATATACATGCAAGGTATTGTTATCAGATTTACTTTTCTAAGTAAATAATTTAATGGGAAATGACTTGGGAGCTGATCCTAATACCAAACTCACTTTTTTTTTTTTTAGAAAAATTCATTGATATTTTATTTTACAGTAACAATTAAAAATTCACAGGTAGCTTTATTATTTCCTATTTTATTTTATAATCACCATTTAAAGCAGTACCTGAACTGCTAATGATTCTTATTTAACTTATTATTATGGAAATTTTTTAAAATATGTAAAAGTAGGGAGAACAGTATCATGAACCTCCGTGTACCCATGAACCAGTTTTTTAGCAATTTCTCTCCCACCCTCTTCCCCTCAACACACGCAGTGGATTTTTTTAAAGCAAACACTAAACCTTATGCCATTTCATCCTTAAATGTTTCAATATGTGTCTCCAAAATATAAGGACTCTTTTTCTGTGTTTATTTTTAACAGAACCACAATAGATGACCACATTTAAAAGAAGCCTTCAGGAGACAGTTTCCTATTAGGAAAGAATATTGTGCCATGTATCTTACTCAAGAATATTCTGTGACTCCCCAATGCCCTCAGGATGAAATCTCAACCTTAAGATCATGCTCTGATCAAAATCTTCCCAGTGTCCCTCCCATCGTCTGGGCACATTTGTTCGTACTATTTAATCCATCATAATGCAGGCCTACTGCTGCCTTTCCATCTTGATCCTACCCATTTTGCAAGGACCTCTTAATTTCCACACATCACTGCAGCCTCTAGTGATTTTTTTTCTTTAAACCCTTGTTGCATTTACTGTACTATTAGAAGGGAGTATTACAGGGATCAAAAACATGTGCTCTGGAGTCTGACAAAGCTGGGTCTGGGAATTTCTCTATGACTTACTTACTAGCTAAATGCCCTTGGGGAAACTCCTCCCTAGTCCTCATATCCTTAGGTGCTAATAGGAACAATTTGTATGGTAGTTAAGGATATTAACTAAATATATATGTAAATCATATGCATACTCACATATACACACGTACATACCACACACTCACATACATACTTACATTGTTTGGCAGAGAACAATCCAAGGTAGTATTATTCCTGCTGTTGTTACCATCTATATTCAATATCATATTCTGCCTTTCTATATGGAGTTTATTGTTATGTTTCACTACTTGACTTTTGGACTGTTAGTTTCCTTTCTTTGTATTTACTTATAGACATCAGCTTCTTGAGGTCAGAGCCAACTCTGACTTTCCCATAGCAGCTGGCTTCACAGAGGAGATTCTGAAAGATATTTCTGGAAGACAGCCAGCCAGTGTGCAGAGACATCAAGACACCCAGGGTTCTTTCTCTTCCCCAAACCCCCAGGATGTTGTGTTAAATAGGAGAACCTCTCCCTTCTTTTCAGGCTCCCTGCCAGGCTTGCTATGTCTGTGTGGTATGGGGTACTTTGAAGTGAATCTGTAGATTTCTCCAAAAAGGAAAAACCTTTTATGCAGAAAAACAGGTGACGGGACAACTGGAAAAACAGCTGTTTCTAACTGAAGTGAGTTTCCTGACAGCTGATCCTACCAGAGGGCTGCTGTCTTATCCTGGAAATGCCATCCTTCTTTAGTCTGTAAATATCATGCTATAGAGAAGACCTTAGCACTGGCTTCAGGAGGAGACGGAGTCAACATTGTATGGCAGTTTACTGTCAACCAAAGGACAAGGCTTCTTTCTTGGATTTAATAAAACGGGAAGTGGTTTGGGCAGGCTGCTCTTGAGAAAGGACACGCAATACCCCTCCTGCCATCACATTGTGGTTTCTTTAATAAAATGATGAAAGAGCATCTTTGTCCTCCAAATGCCAATCTTACTTGGGCACATTCACTTTTTTCACTTTCAAATGTGTGAATCCTTGGAATGTGGCTGTGGTCTACCTTTTAAGCCTGTACCCACAGCTCTGTCAAGGACTCCGTAGGGTCCTTTTACCTTGCAGGTAAAAGTCCCCAGTCCAGGCCAGATCCTCTATTTCACCTTTTCACAGTCTAACATGCTACCAAGTAAAGATGTAGTTCAGTTAACCAATGCTTTTTGGAAAATAAATTCCTACAGAAATGTAAAGATTATCCTTTCTTGCTGAGAATATTCTTCACTGTGAATTACATAGTCAGATTTCTCTGCATTCATTATCTGGCAGAGAACAGAAAATGACAATTTCATTGTGAAGGGGGAAGTGATTTTTGGCGTGTGGATCAATTCTAGTAAGGGCTAATCTGAGAAGGGGGTCGATATGATAGAATTTGTGTAGCTGAAAGATAGACTGTTGGTGAGTGGGGGTGAAGGAAGGCACTTGGGAGGGAATAAAAAGCACAGGAGATGATGACAGGGAATCAGAGGAAGAAATGGAAAGTAGAAAGGATAAACTTCTTGCATTTGGAAATTTTGCTGGTACTGCCCAGACGGCAGCGGTAAGAGTAGTGAAGACACAGGGTCTGGAGACAAGTGGCCTGTGAACTAATCCTGACCGCCCTACTTACAAGCTCTGTGACTTTGGACAATTTACTTAGCTTCCCTAAGCTTCTATTTCCTTATCTGTAAAAGGAGGATGGAAACGTGTTCACAGGTCATGGGGCTGTGTTGAGGATTAAAGATAATGCACATTAGACATTTGGCACAGTGTTTGGCACACATTATGTACCCAATAAATACTAAATTTCATTAAATATAATTTTCTTCAAAGTAGACAAATAATGATTATCAGAACTTCTGATTTATAAACTGTCCATCATATGTGATCTTACTGTCTAAGGTTTTCTTTTAAGAGTCAGTGTTAAATAAAAAATTTGCGCTCATCTGATTAAGTTCCCTGTGCTAGCACTTAATGGAACAAAAGTAGTTTAATAAAAACTGTTCTAGGTCTTTACATAGATATATACACACACATATATTACATATATCCACCTATTTAATTTTCACAGTAGCCTATTCTCCAGGTGAGGATGCCAAGGCACAGAGAAGTTATTTGTCCATACTCCCTTAGCTATTACACTACAACTAGTGTTGGACCAAGGGTGGTGTGATTCCAGAGCCCATGCTCTTAACATTCTAAGGCCTACAAAGATGTAAGAAGTAAGAAGCAGGACTGGAGTCCAATCCAGGGTTCTTTACTTCTTCCCAAATGGGATTCTTTCCTTACTAGCTTACACCTTTCCTCCATGAAGGCTGCATAAATTAGTGCTGGAAGAAGGACTGGACTAAGTATTCAGAGGTCTGGGCTCCAGACCAGTGCTGCCACTTACTACATTTGTGACAGGGTAGCGCCGAATAGGGACTTAGTACTTTGAGCTTTAGTGTCATCATATGCTACTTTCACCATGGCAGCTGGTCCATAGAACATTTTGGGTTATTGTAAAGGTCAAATTAAATAGTTAGTGGTAAATTACTTTGAAAACTTGAGAATACTAAATAGCGCTAAGATACTATCCTTATTATTATTAACATTGATACTCTTTCTTTGAATATACATTCTGCCGAAAGTCTAAAGTCACAAACCTGATTGATAATAATTACCTAAAGGTTTTTTATTTTCATGTTTTAAACTACCAAGCCCCAGACCTCAACCTTCAAGTATCTGATCCAGTTGGTCTGGGATGCATTATGGAATGTAATTTTTAAACCTCTCAGGTATTTCTGATTAAACGGGTTTACAAACCTTTAGTCTATGCCACAAAGTGTCACCCTGGATGATGGACTATCTTAAGTATTTCCTATCCATATTTTCTTGAGCCCGATATTTATCTTCCCTAAGACTGAGTTTCTTAACAAAAGTTATATATTCTTATTGGTTTTGTAAAACTTGTGGAACTTAGATCAGGACTGGGTAGAATAGTTGACTGAGTTATATTTATTGACTTTAGTGAAGCCCATTGTAAGTGGATCTCCTGCATACTTGCATACATGTAAGACAATTTTGAAAAGAAACAGTGAAAGTTGCACAGAGGACTATTTATTGACAATGAAGAATTACCTTCCTGAATGGCACCCCCAAAGCATGGGTATAGATTAAGTAACATTTTAAGGTAATGACCCTTTAGAAAGGTTAGTCTTGACTCAAAGGCCAAATCTAGACAAGCAAACCATTTTGGAGAAAATAAAATAGCTGAATCTAGCTAGTGAACTGAATATTTAGTTAACTACTCTTTAAATGAAGTAGTATTCTTAGGGATTCACTAGAGTTTAAAATGTGACCCAGTGTTTTCCTGAGGTGTGGTATCACAGAGCACAGACTGTAACCAAGCCTGGGATTGAATCCCAGCATCACAACTGAACAACTCTATAGAGATAGACATAGTTCCTACTTTCTCAGAACCTATGTTTTCTCATCTGTGTGACTGAGAGACTATAGAATTAAATGAGGTAACAAACACATGCAAAGCACATGTGCTGGTACACGGCGAGCACGGGATAAATGGCAGCTACCATTCTTTTCAGACATAACTGATCCACCCAGAACTGTCTGTTTTACCGTGACGGTCGGAAGAAATTAATGCAGTTGCTGAAGCACTGGAGGAGTGCATAAAGCACTGGGAAAGGCTGACTTAATACATGTGACTTAATTCCAGAATGTGTTTCTGAAAATCCCCTGACTTCTTTGTGAATATCTATTATCTCTCTGCTAAAACAAAACAAAACACAAACACAACAAACCAAGGTGCACAACACTTCTTACAGCATTTTGGCTGCTTGTTTTAGAAGGAGACATTGATAAATTGGAGAAGATCCAAAAATGATAAAAGGATTAGAGGATATGACCTACAGAGAAAGATTATGAAAAATGCTTCATACATCCAGCCTGGAGCCATGATGGCAGTGGGTGGGGGATATGAAAACTGAACATAAATACTAAGAATCTGTAAGAAGTAAGGAAAGGGAGTATTTCAGGTGATTGGACCATGGGCAAACAAGGATTGATGGCCTTAAACCAGAAAAGCAAGCACTTGTGTGAAGTATTCTTAGAAGAAAAAATTCAACAGAGGTTAATCAATTAAGACCTTGATCATTTCATTTGAGAGGTAATTCTATGCCGCTCTTTAGATGGCACCTCCACAAGCTGATTCTTCCAAAGAGTTAAACCTGATGGATGAGAGAGGAATGTGTGTCTTGGCTGCCTGTGTTTTTTGTGGTTGTTGCTGTTGTTGTTGTTTTGGGGGGGTGGCACTAAGCCTTAAGGCAATGTACAAATCTCCAGTGGTGATGATCTATGTTCATTTCTCCTCCATTTTTTTCTCCTTTCCCTAGTGTAGTGAGTGGATTGGTACTCCTAAAATAATATGTCTTCTTCCTGAATCCCAGAAACAGTGAATGTTGACCTTATTTGGAAAAAGGGTCTTTGCTGAGGTAATTAAGTTAAGGATCTTAATATGAGGAGATCATTCTGTATCATCTGGATGTGTCCTTTCCAATAACACATGCCCTTAGAAGATACAGAGAAGAAGGCACTAAGACAGATGAAGAGGAGGAAGCACTGTGACCATGGAGACAGACTAGAGTGATGGAACCAAGAAAGCTAAAGGTTGTCTAAAGAAAATGGAAGCTAGAAGAGACCAGAAAGGATTCCCTCTAGAACCTTCACAGTCTGTCAACATCTTGAATTCAGACTTTTAGCCTCTAGAACCTTCACAGTCTGTCAACATCTTGAATTCAGACTTTTAGCCTCTAGAACAGTGAGAGAATAAATTTATGTTGTTTTAAGCCACCAAGTTCATGGCGATTTGTTATAGAAGCCCTAGGAAACTAATAGAACCAGTATGAGGATTAATTTTTTAAATATAGAATTCTCAGAACTTCTCAACATCAGCCACCAAATTAATGCAAGGAAAAAAGCCTAGTATGGCTACTTGTGGTTCAAATATTGGGATGAGGTGCGGCATGCCTTTAAGTTACTAGTTCACTATGGGAGATGGAGCTAGAAAAATGTTGGGGGCAGGCAGAGGCCTAAGATACTGACCTAGTCAGGGGCTGGCCATGGAAGCCTCCTGCAGCAGTGACCACAGTGCCCAGAATTAGGGCTGAAGCCCTATGGTTAAGAAAATACTCAAATATGTTTTTTTTTAAAGATTTATTTATTTGAGAGAGAGAGAATGAATGCACAGAGGGGCAGAGGGAGAAGGAGAGTTCCAAGCAGACTCTGTGCTGAGCATGGAACCCGATGTGCAGGGCCCAGTCCCACGATTCTGAGACCATGACCTGAGCTGAAACCAAGAGTCACACTTGCCACCTTCACAGCCAACCAACTGTGTCACCCAGGTGCCCCTTAAAAATATTCAAATATGTTTTAAGAAAGAGGATATGAAATGAAGTTGACAGGGTATTCACTAAGTGTTGGACTCTGGGTTAGGTGCTTTACATACATTTTAACATTAAAAGCTATCATTTATCCAACACTTAGATACATTCTACCTGCTCTCCTACAAACTACGTGTGTGATATTTTATTTGGCTCTATGGTATAATGAATGCAATTAGCATTATACCCAATTGCAGTTGAGGAAAATAAGTTTTAGAGAGATAAGTCATTTTCCCAAGTTTCCACAACAAATAAGTGAAAGATCTCAGATTTGGACCAGATCGGTCAGATTCCATAACATATGCAATTCTGCTGAAGGTCACACAGGTAGTGAGAGTCAGGAAAGGACTGCCCCATATTCCTGCCATTTGCAAAGGCTGTATACTCTTTTCTCAGCAACTTCACTTCAAATAACAAAACAGTGGTGAGAGAGAAGAGAAATGCCATGGTGGGTGATATAAATTTAAACACTCTCATCAAGACCAGGACGCTGCCTGGAGGAGGAAGGAACAAGCTCTGTGCCAGAGGCAGTAGCTACAGGCACAAGAACCCCCAGGTGTGGAAAATGAAGAAAGAACTCTGCTGAGGGATTTCTTTTTTTTTTTTTTAAAGATTTATTTATTTATTTATTTATTTATTTGAGAGAGAGAGAATGAGAGACAGAGAGCATGAGAGGGAGGAGGGTCAGAGGGAGAAGCAGACTCCCCGCCGAGCAGGGAGCCCGATGCGGGACTTGATCCCGGGACTCCAGGATCATGACCTGAGCCGAAGGCAGTCGCTTAACCAACTGAGCCACCCAGGCGCCCATCTGCTGAGGGATTTCTGAATGCAGAGAGGCAGAGTTAGAGAAAATCTTAGGGTAACACTGAGTTCAGGGCTTTCAGGTCCCAGATGCACTACTGTCTCCAACACACAGTGAGACTCTTCAGCTAACTCATTTGCACTTCTATAGCCTTTGAGGATGGTCCTCATCATGCATCTTTTTTGTCCTAGGATGCTGCTAGACCAGCACCTGTCATGCCACTGATTACCATGCAAAGTGTTTTTAGGATCATTCCAGAATGAAACACAACCAGCATGGTAAATCTATTGACACTAGAAAGAAAAGGCACAGAACTCACACCAACAAAATATTGGTTTGTGATTGTCTTTTCACTTTTGGGCATGGAGCCAGGCAATGGAAGTGTACATTGTAGACTTGCCCCTCTGAATAGAAATTGCAGTGTATGTGACTATACAATAAATAAATGGCAGATAGTTGCCAGATGAGTGAATTCCCGGGTCAATGTTTTGGTGGCTCAAAGAAGGGCTGGTATGCACAGTGAGATTAGATCATCAGGATTCAGTCTTGGCTCTGTCACCTCCAACATGCTGTGTGACCTTAGGTAAGTTACTTAATTTTTCTGTTTCTAAAATTTCTCATCTGCTAAAATGTAATTTGTAAGAAAATCATTGATCTAATAGAGTGTTGGAAAGATTGAGATACTATATAGTCAAAACAGATGGCAGTCACACTATTGATGGTGGTAGTAGATAGAGTTATTGTACCATACTTGTCACTTCTGTGAAGCCTATCTCCATTCCACTACTATTGTAGAGGTCTCAAAGACCAGTGCATGACCCCAGCCTCAGATCATTATCACAAACCACCAATCCCTAACCTCACATTATTTTCTAAAGTCTGTATCACTGAAACATTCAAACACCATTTTGTATTCATCTTCTTGAAGGACTAGATTTTGGATCCATCACTACAGGATCAAACATATCAAATTATTTGCAGATAGTGATGAGGAAGGGTGTGATGGCATTTAGAAGCTTCTCTTCCTATAGTCAAACAGCTTGATTCACAGAGTGGCTCATGAGACTTGGGAAGAACAATCTGTGGCCATGAGGTATAATAATCTGGGGGTGGAAGTCCTGCTTTTGTGTCATTTTCAAAGGTCTCTGACCTACAAAGGGAATGGCACTTGCTCAGAAGTATACCTGGTCCAGCTTTTTTTTTTTTTAAGAGTTTGTTTGTTTGTTTATTTTACAGAGAGAGAGAGAGAGAGAGAGCAGAGGTAGGGAGAGAGACAAGCAGACTCCACACTGAGTGTGAGCCCAAGACATAGCTCAATCCCACAACCCTGAGATCATGACCTGAGCCTAAATCAAGAGTCAGATGCTCAACTGTCTGAGCCACCCAGGCGCCCCAGGAGTATACCTTGTCAAGTGTGAGTGGGACCTTGTGGTTCCTCTGGTTCTGATCCCTGTACAGTTTCCTCTCAGGAAGTTACCAGGCCTGCTCATGAAAATCTTGGGATGGAGAACTGCATGGAAGGATATGGGACTCCACTCCTGCTTTGGATGGTTCTTATAGAAACTTAAAGAGACACAAATGCCATCTACTCACAAAGCCACCACATAGGTGCTGGCCTACTGCCTTTCTTGTCTTCACACATTTGAGGACATCCATTTATGTCTCTTCTGGGGCTTCCTTTCCTTGTAACTTCCTGGTTCTTTCTTGGGATCCTCACACTAAAAGCTGTTTAGTTCTTCCGGAACCTTGGACTCTCCAATCTGAACATGCTGCAGTTTGTCTTTTAGAGTGTGGCATTAGAAATAAGTTCCACA